>NC_056741.1:408045180-408097680 GCF_019279795.1 Protopterus annectens
CAGTTGCCAGTCTCTTTAACGAAGGACTAGCCCATTCCATTTCTTCTATTTTTCCAAAATCTTATTTTTTTGATAAACAGTAAAGCAGAGTCTAAGTCATTGAAAATTTTAGGACCATCAGGAAGGAAGATTTTAAGCTTGGCAGGAAACAGAAGGTATGTTTTAAACTGTGCTTTTTAAGCTCCCTTATTAGTGGCAGAAAAACTTTTCTTTTAGCTAATACCATGGAAGAATAGTCATTGTCAAAACGCACAGTTGTTTCATTAATCTTAACAGGAGCTTTAGCCCAAGCAGATTTAAGAACCATCTCTTTATCAAAGATGATAGAAATCTAACTATAACTGATCTAGGATAGTTTTTGTTAGAGTTAGTATTAGCTATAGATCTATGTGCTCTTCGATACCAAAAGAGAGTGCTTCTGGTAAATCTAAAGTTTTAGGGAGCCATGTTGTTAAAAAGAAGTAATATTGTTACCTTCAATATTTTCTGGCAGTCCAAAAATCCTAATGTTATTGCGCCTAGATCTATTTTCCAGGTCATCCAGCTTTGTTTGCAAATGTGTATTTTGTTTCAGCAGAAACTCAATGTTGATTTCCTCTTCTTGTATTCTATTCTCCATGTCATTCACAGCTTCTTCTATGCCTGTCATCTGGATCTTCTGTTGTTGCAAGTCCATATGTAACAAGTCTATTTGTTTTGTAGTTTTTTCTATGAAAGTGTCTATTTTAGTATCCATTTTATCCATCTTAGCAGTAAGTTGCTGGACTATAATTATCAGAGACTGAAGTTCTTTCTTGATGCTGGAGTCTTGAGAATTTGTCTTACTGGAACTCATTTCAGACTGATAAACTGACAGGAAAATTTCCAAAGTAATTTCTGACAGGAATATTATTAAGATTTCCTTTCTTTTTTAGATATAGTTCAAGTACTATATAAAACAAACGTATTTAGAAAGAAAATTACTTCAAAAATTATTTTTTTAAGTAATTAATTCCTGTCAATGTAATGAAATTGGTGGAGCTGAAGAAATCTGCTGCTATCCTGTGTTCATCCTTCGCCACTCCTGCTTCCTGATGACAGAATTCACCTTCAAAAATCATAAAGTTGTTAGTCAAGACCACTTCATGAGTCCAACTAATAAATTGACCTTGGATTGATCTATTGATTTGCTACCCATGAAATTTTCCCTGAAGAAATCTAACCCTTCGTTATGGGGGATTACTGAGAACAAGTTAACCACGTCCACAGTTAGGAAACAAAAATCCAAGCTCTCTGTATTTATTTGTCTTAATAGTTCCCAACAGTGCCATGAGTCTTTGAGTACATGTTGTGCCTCAATTACCACTAAACTTGCCCATTTATCCATATATGCTGCTATTGGATCAGTTTTAGAACCTCGGGCTGCTACTATCAGCCTAAACGTGGGTTGCACACATTTTTATGAATCTTTGCTACTCCAAAGATTACTGGTGTTCTTGGTTTCTCAACTGTTAAATATTTTATGTCCACAATTTTTACTTCATTTTGAAATAGAGCATCAAATAAAAAAACATCAATCCTGGCATAAGCTCTATTAACAGCATTTCTTAAAGTGCTACTGTAAGTTGTGGTATCATTCAATATTTCTGACATTTTGGAACTGTATTCTATGTGAGACATAATGACTACCCCCCCCCCTTGTTTGACATCTTTTTTCTTGGCAAATCATTCAAAATAGTGGCTTCATCTCTCATAAGATTGTTAGTGTAATATTTGGTTTATTTGACTATTTTTCTAAATTGTTGTTCACATAATTTCTCAAAGGACAATATAAGTGGGTGACTGGAGGGGATGAATGTGCTCTTGTGTTTGGCCACCAAGTTCTTATCCAAGCCTACATTACTGTTTTTGAAATATAAACTGAGATTCAATTTTCTAGTATACAGTTTTAAGTTAATCAAAACATCTGCAATGTCAGTCTTATAGTTAGGTACAAAAAATATCCCATTTTTAAACAAGTTAAAATGTCCTTCACTAACAATGACATCACTGTAATTGTAAATATAAAAACCATCACTTTTCAAAATATTACATTCCACTGCAACATCAGAACAATCGTTTTCAACTACATTCAATGAATATTGGTCAGACATAGCAGTTGTGTTAAATAACTCCGTCAATGAAAGTCTCTCCTCCAGCCCTGCTGTTATCCCCTATTGGAATAATTGCTGTTCCTGTTGCTCTGAACATTGTAGTTCTGCCTGCCCCAGGGGATCAGTTTCCCTTGATTTTTCAGTCTCTCAGACCTCGTTAGTTGTTGACCCTCCTGAAAAGAATAATCATTATTCCCCCTGGTGTTGTTAAACCCCCTTTCACCGTCAGAACTGTTCTGAATATTTTCATTGTTTTAAGGGCTATACTCATACACATTTCCCTTGGGATGTTTACTCCCTATTTATACTTGATTAAATGCCGCGGTGGTGCAGCGGTAGCATTGTTGCCTCACAGCAAGAGGTTCTCCTGTTTGATTCTCGGCTGGAGTGCAGGGAGTGCCTTTTGTGTTGAGTCTGCATGTCCTCCCCACAGTTGGGTGGCATTCTAAAGACATGCGTAAATGGGCGTGCCTTCGTTGAAGGTTGGACGTCGAGCTGGCACCTCGACGTTCATGAAAATCTACTGCCAATCATTAGCAGACCGGAGTTCCACTGTGGCGACCCCTAACCGGGAAAAGCTGAAAGACAAGCAACATTTGAATAATCAGCCCTGTCTCTGTCAACCTTATGTTGCTTTCTCAAAAACTGTTCTCTTTTATAAAGTTATTAATGTCTTTAACAACATTCTCATACTTACATTTGTATTGCCCAAAAAGTAAATCTGAAATAATACTTTGATTTAAAACTGACATCTCATTTTGCAAAACAGCCAATTTATTGTTGTTGTTTCTGATAATTATGTCCATCATTTCAAAACCTGTCTTGTCAAATAAAGCCACAAGTTCTTGAAAAGCAGAGGACGCCTCCTCAATCCTCAAAGGCGGTTTCCAAACTCGTAAGCCTTTGGGAACTTGTTCGAGAGCAACTGATTTGTTTAAAAATGCGTTGTCTAGTCGAAATGTTCTGTACTTTCTACAAAGCTTATCAAAGGTACTTAACTGTGTTTTTAATGAGATTTCTTGATTGGGAATAGTGTTTTCATTGACAAAAATCTGCTTCAAATGCTGTAAACCATTCAATCAGGTCTGCATTAACTCTATCTGGCTTCACAGTCGCTGGGATGGTCCTCGTTGATTCCTGGGCCTGAGTACACAGTTCAGTTTGTGAGTTAGTCAGGGTATTGGTAGATACTCTTGTCGATCTTCCTTCCATCACTACAGAAGTTAGTCTCTGAATAGACTGGTTAAGTTAAATCTAGGGGTGGGGATGGTGAATTAGAATTAGAAGCCAGAGAATCTAAATGGCAACTGAGATTAAACTGTTGCAACCCAGGTTTAATTGATTATTGTTCAATAGCTCCCTTTTTGAAGCAAAGGGCAGCAGAGGTTTAATTTTAAGTGTACTGTGAAAACACTTACCTGACTGCAACTAACAGATCAACTATGCTTTGCATTTTTAAGTTTATTTTTTTAACTATGTTTTATACGGTTATATTCATTGTTAGTATTAACACTAATATTTTTATCTTAAATGTACCAATTATTGTGGTTTACAGCATTTTATTCTGTATATGACATATTCAGGGAAGTATACCTTTTTAAGTTTAGTCAGGGTAATTTCATTGATGCAAGCAAAATCATGAATAATTGCTTAAGTAATTAGAGTATATAAAGGAAGTTACATCATAACGGAGTGACTCTGATGAAGCCAATTCATGTTTCTTGGTGAAAGTGCTTAGTTGGTTTTACTTTGACGGTGTTTAATGTTAAATAAACTTGTGTTTCATGCAAATACTGCCTTGGTGGTTCGCTTTTTTATTTCTTATTACTGTTTACAAGTTTTTGAGCCATTTGGCTTGTCTTGTCTTTTGTTATATTTTAGTTCTTAGAATACTTGCTACTTTAGGGATACAATATTCTGTATGATTATTGTTATTCTCCTTAAAGGCCTGCATCAAAATCCCAGTCTCTCCTTATTTCTTGAGCCCCCCTTGTTTCAACTTCATCCTCTTCATCCCTTTCCACTTTGAATTACAGTTTTCCGCTTGTGTTATGTATAGGAGCCTTAACAGCGTAGCTCTGAAATGCCCTTTCAAATTGGGTAATGCCAATCTGCCCTGTTCTACTGGAAGAATCAGCTTATCTCACTAGACTCTTGCTGTCTTCCTCCCCAGATAAAGTTATTCAGCTCTTTATTAATTGCTATCCACAACTTCTCCTCTGGTTGATAAAAATATGCCTGACAACTTCTCCTCTGGTTGATAAAAATATGCCTGACCTATGTATAAGACTTAAGGGACTAAAAACATTTTGACTGCTTGTACTTTACCATCCATATAAGAAAGGTTTCATTTTCTCAGTTTTTGTATTATCTTTTTAGTCTCTTCCCACATATCCTTACATACCACACCAGAATCATTTTTAATCCATATACCTACATACTTCATTTTATCATGGCCCAATAAATAAGGATATTGCTGAACCAATTTGTGTGTGGATACATAATTTACCACTATTGCCCTTGTTTTAGCTTCAATAATTTTGTCTCCCAAAAAGATTATTTTAAACGGTCTCAAAATGTTCCATAATACTGTACTGTCTCTTTCTGGTTTTGTCAGGTATAAAATAATATCATCTGCAAGTACAGCCAGCTTTACTTGACGACCATACCAAGTATATCCTTGAATTTCTGAGTCCCTTATTTCCTTTGCTAATGGTTCTAAATATAATACAAAAAACAAAGGGGAAAGAGGATATCCCTGGCTGGTTCCTCCGCTCAAACAGAAATCATCAGAAATTACCCCACCCACTTCAATTTTCCCCTCCAATCCCTCATATAGCCTCAATCATCCTTCTAGTTTTGTTCAGGAAATGCAAATGCTTCCATTGTCCTGCTCATAAAAGTCCCATCTTACTCTGTCTAATGCTTTCTCTGCATCAAGACCCACCAACAACCATGGTATTTTCTTACACTGTGCTTCCCTCTGGATCATTAATGTTCTGTTAATGTTGTCAAACGTTTACCTCCTCTCCAAAAAAAAAAAAAACACTGATCCACAGCTATTAGTTTTGGCATTACTTTTGTCACTCTTTTAGCCATTATAGACATGAACACTTTATAATTATGGTTTAGTATTGAAATGGGCCTGTATGAAACTAGATCCGATGGATCTTTACCCTCTTTAGGTATTACAGCTACCAGTGCTTTCTTCCAGGATGTTGGTACTTTCTCATCCTCTTAAAGTACTGTTAAACAAAACCTTCCAGCTCTTTATCAGTTTTTTTCCCTCCTAGCTTATAAACATCCACAGGAATACCATCTGTTCCTGAGGGCTTTTCTGTAGATTGCTCATACATCACAATTTTTATCTCATCTCCTCCTATCCTAACCATTAGTAACTGAGCCTCATTTACCTCTAACCTTAGCATATTTAATTCTTCTATCCATTTCTATCTTTTCTTGATTTTCATTGCTCAGTAGGTTATTCATACAAAAGCCAAACCACAGTCAATACTCTGGGGTGGTTGAGCAATATGCAACAAAAGATTCCAACATACCAAACTGCTGAATCAGGTGGTATCGAACAGCACAGATCGCAGCCTGATTGACGGTACAAAAACACTTGTGAAAGAAGCATGCTGTTACATAAAACACTGGTTTAACTACAATGATGCCATTCAAAGACTGGTAGTGTTGCCCTAGTCCGTCCTCTCCAACAATGTTGCCACCTTACAGCAGGTTGGAACGTGCCCTGCACCAAACCTTGACACGGTCAGAAAAAAGGTCATTAAAGTGGTTGAAACCTAATAACCTGTACAGGAGTTCTCCGCTATAAACACCATTAAAATATCAAATATCAACACTGGAAAAGGTAACCCTGAGGAGAAAGATACGGAAACAGACCATTACTGGTGTACAGACTATACCATGTATGGTCTAGACACTAAACTATCTATAGCAACTGGACAAATGCTGACAACACACTTTCACAGAGCCTAACAGGTACAGAGTCTCACATTAGCACTAGCAACCACCCATGTGCATGAGGTCTTAGGTGTACATAACTGGTTAACCACTACTCTCCAATAACAAAAAAAAAATCATTAATCACGATATTAAAAAGACATTAGACTCTCTAAACTGGTTACATTTATTTCAGGTGTTAAAATAAATTAATAAAGTGATCAGGAATCCAAAGCAATTAAATACATCTATAGAGATAAAAAAGCTTATAGCAAGCTAGTCACATTCACATCAGATTCAGCAGTAATTAAGAGAGTAACTACACAAGGTTGTCTGATCTCCCTCTCTTGATATAGAAATATTAGCAATACAAATGCAAACAAATCATAAGATAAAAAGGAATAATGACTGGAGACTTATGAATTCAAATTAATGCTTTATGCAGATGGCATTATGTAATGAACTGAACTATATGCTTATCTTAATTATTACTGATTTTCAAATTTTCTAACCATCTCAAACTTACTTTTTAGTAATCGCAAATCTACTGCTTTAATTTTATTCTAGCAAACTAATCATTCAACTATTTTTAATTTAAAAACAAGAATCTTGTGAATCATCATATATTGGTACCTTCCAAGAAACTTGTGAAAAAATACTAAATGCAAAAATACTAGAATCTTGAAAAATAATTCTAGGTTGATAGACTTTAGATAATAAACAAGGTTATTCTTCAAAAGAAGTTCTATATTACTAAAACTACATCCCTTCTTCCAGAAAGATCTTTTCTCAATAAGTTTAGTATGATATGAAAGAACAGGAACACATTATATAAGTGAGCTTTTATGTTGATGATAAAATGAAGGCCACTCCTTTGCACTGATTATGGGTGAGTTGCCTTGCAAAAATACACATTTCCATAAAACATGCCCTACTTTCAACATCTGAAAAGGTAACAACCCTATTTAACTTTCTCAGTCAACATTTCTGCTTAGTGTTGTAGATTATGGTAAGAGAACAGTAGCATTGCTGTAACCTCTTGCATGCCCTGTGTTGATGGTAGAGTATGTTATAACTCATGAAATTTTTCCTAAGCTGCTGGAAACAGGGGACTCCACGGTCTTGGGGTGTAGCATGGAGATTAGGCAGTAGTTGAGTTGTTAAGTATGTTTGTCTATGCTGAGTTGTCTGGGAGACAAAGTTAGTAGAGACTGAGAAAAGTACAGTTTTGTACCTACCATAAATGTAGATGTTTGAGTGCTCATACAGCTGCAGTCATAACAGATGGGTTATCCTGCCGTCAGGCGGGTCCTCGGTCGGCCGAATTCCAAAGTCTAGGTCTGGCGTCGGTTGTCATTGCTTCTTCCCTGACGTCAGTGCGGCAGGTGTATAAAAGAGCCAGCCGACGCCATCTTCTTCAGTTTTTCTTGCCCCAGATGTCAGGTGCCCCCAGAAGGAAGGCAAAACATAAACTTATGTAATCATGCAATATAGAATAATCAAAAAACAGTAGTTGCAAGCAAATACACCATAAAGGAATACCCCAAATAGGTTGTATGAGAAGGTGTTTGTCATAAGGCCTGTCCTAAGAGGGGATGGAGGGAGGGAAACCTGGACTGCAGCTGTATGAGCACTCGAACATCTACATTTATGGTAAGTACAAAACTGTACTATGTTCATCGTGCATACAGCTGCAGTCATAACAGATGGGAAGAATCCCAAAGCTAAGTAGGGGTGGCAGGCACTAAGTGGAACTAGGAGGAGCAAGGATGCCCTGCAAGACAGCTGTGGCAAATCCCGCTCTAGATTTAGAGTAAAGTGGAAGGTGATAGTGTTTGGAGAAAGTGTGCACTGAACTCCAAGTGGCTGCTTCCAAAATATCCTTGGTAGGAACCCCCCTGAGGAAAGCTGTAGAGGTAGCTGTGGCCCTTGTGGAGTGTGATCTGATGCTTGAAGGCACAGCTTTTCCATGAAAGGAGTAACAAAAGCGTATGCAGTGGGCTATCCATTTTGAGATTGTCTGTTTGGAGATAGCCTTTCCTTGAACACCTGTAGCATAGGACACAAAGAGTTGCTCGGATTTTCTGAATGGCTTTGTCCTGTCCAAATAATAACAAAGTTGTCTGTGAATGTCCAAGGAATGCAGTAGTCTTTCTCCTTTGTTTTGTGGGTTAGGGTAAAAGGTAGGTAAGTGGATAGTCTGATTCAAGGCTACACTGGATACTACCTTTGGCATAAAGGTTGGGTTGGTTCGTAAGGAAACTCTGTCCTGATGGAAAATGATGAAAGGCTGCACAGCCATGTGGGCCTGTAGTTCCGAAACCCTGCGTGCTGAGGTGATAGCCAGAAGGAAGGCTGTTTTCCATGACAAGTATTGTAGTTCTGTTGAAGCAGCTGGCTCAAATGGAGGAAGGGTCAGCATTTCCAATATGAAGTTGAGGTCCCAAGCAGGGACTGGTGGTTTCCTTGGGGGTTTTATATTCTTTGCCCCTCTGCGGAACTGTCTTAAGAGAGGATGAGAGAGTAAAGGAGGATCTGTGTTGTATTGTGCAGAAATGGCTGAAGCATGGATCTTGATGGAGGAAAAGGAAAGTCCACTGTTTAACATCTCAGCTAGGTACTGTAAAATTTGAGGCAAATTTATTACTCAAGGATTCTATCCCTTTTTCTGATTCCAGGCACAAAATCGTTTCCATTTGGCGGAGTAGACTTTTCTAGTAGAAGGTCTTCTGGCCTCCAAGATGATATCCTGCACCTCCTTGGAGAGGAGGGTCTGTTGGGAAATCAAGGGATTCTCCATGCAGCTAGATTTAGGGTTTTGAGCTGGCTGTGAAGAGTTTTGAAGTTGTGCTGGGACAACAGAAGAGGCACTAGAGGTAGGATCCATGGTGGGGAATGTGTCAGGCTCTTCAGGAGCGGATACCAGTGTTGTCTTGGCCAATCTGGAGCAATGAGAATCATTTTCGGCCTCTCTGCTCTGGCTTTTAATAGAACTTTTGGCAGCAGAGGGAGAGGCGGAAAGGCATAGACTGTCAACGGTGTCCAATTGAAAGAGAGTGCGTCCACTTTCCAGGCCTGTGGATGATAGGTCCTTGAACAAAATATTTTCAATTGGTAATTTCTGTGGGTAGCAAAGAGATCTATGTCTGGCTGTCCCCATGCCCAAGTTATCTTTGCGAAAACTTGAGGATGCAACTTCCATTCATGTGGATCTGTCATATTTCTGCTTAGGCTGTCTGCCAGTGTGTTTTCCTTCCCTGGCAGGAATTGTGCCTGAAGTTGGATTTGCAATTCCAGAGCTGTGTTCCATAGGGTCATGGCTAGTCTGCACAGGGGGTATGAATGAGTTTCCCCCTGTTTGTTTATGTACCACATCACTGTGGTGTTGTCTGTCCTTATCAATAGCTGGCCTGGATGCAGTAGGTCTTTGAAGGCCATAATAGCATTTTGCACTGCTAGCATTTCCTTTTGGTTGATGTTTAGGTGCTTCTCTTTTTGGGACCATTTTCCCTGAATGCACTGATCTGTCATGTGTGCCCCCCAGGCGTAGTCCAAGGAGTCTGTTGTGATGATTTGAGTTGCTTGAGGTACGCAGAAAGGGAGACCTATGTTTCTTTGGCATGCTTCAGCCCACCACAGAAATTCCTTTTGAAGACATGGAATGAGTGGTATAATTGTTTCCAAACTGTGGCTGTGTTGAGACCATAACCTTTTTAGGTACCATTGAAGCTTCCTCATATGCAGCTTTGCACATGAGATCAGCAGGATGCAAGATGCCATGAATCCCAGAGCCTGCAGGACTTTCCTTGCAGTCAGCCTGGAGTAGGTTGCCATTTTGCTGAAGTATTGAGATAGTTGCCCTTGTTTGTCTGGCGTGAGGTACGCCATCTGGGTGGTTGTATTCAAGCTGGCACCCAGGAAAATTATTTTTTGAGAGGGTATTAGTTTTGACTTCTTTTTGTTGACTGTGTATCTCAGAAAGTTCAACAGTTTTATTACAAACGCCAAGTGTTTCAGAAGTATGTCCTTGCAGTCCACTTGGATCAGGCAGTCGTCCAGATATGGGTATATCTGTATTCCTTGAAGTCTGCAGAAGGCAATTACTGATGCCAGGCATTTCATAAACACTCTGGGCGCAGTAGATAAGCTAAAGGGCAATGCAGAGAATTGGTAATGGGTTGAACCTGCAAGAAATCTGAGGTATCTTCTGCAATCTTGTCTGATTGGGACATGCAGGTATGCCTCCTTGAGGTCCCATGTTACCAGCCAAGACTCCTTGCCCAGCATGGGAAGAAGTTGCTGTAATGTGAGCATCTTGAATTTTGGTACCTGTAAGTATGTGTTTAGGATGGATAGGTCTAAAATAGGTCTCCAACCTTCGTCTTTCCTTGGTACCAGGAATAGTCTGGAATAAAACCCTTGACCTTGTTCTTTTGCAGGTACCTCTTGAATAGCTTTCATGTCCATGAGAGCTGAAATTTGTTTTTGTGCCTCTGCCCTTTGATTTTGTGGCAGGTTTGGCATGCCGCTCATTTTCGGAAGGGTGTGAAAGTGGACTCTGTAGCGTCTGTCTATAATGTCTAGAATCCATTTGTCTTTTGTGACAATATGCCAATTTTTTGAGAATAATGCCAGTTTTCCGCCCAAAGGTGCTGCCATTAGAGCTTTGCTTGGCAGGTAAACGGGGAAGTCATTGTGTCTGCTTTCTGAATGACTGTGATCTATCTTCTCCACCTCTTGGGGTTGGTGCTTGCCATTGTCTGGCTCTGAATGATCCTTGAGGTTGCCCTCTACCCCTCGGGCGCCTGTATCTGCCTCTTTGTGGTCTGTCCGTGGCTGGAAAGGACCAATTTTTTGAAGGCCAGTTTCTGCTGAAACGTGGAGGTTGTACCTGCAGGAAATCTTTCACTGTTTGCATTGATCTCGCTTTTTCCTCCATTTTCTTTAGTACCTCCTCAGCTTTAACACCAAACAATACATCTTTTTGAAGAGGTGCATCTAGTAATTTAGCTTTGACGTGATCTGGTAAGGCTTGCTCTTTGAGCCAAGCATGTCTATGTATGACGGACCCTGTAACAGCAGCTCTACATGAGGCCTCTAAAGCATCAAAACCACACTGCAAGGTATGTTAACCCACTTGCTCTGCACTATGCAACAAATCCTGCACCTCTTTTAAATCTGGTTGTTCTGGTTGTGTCATTTTATTTTTCAACTGAGATAACAAAAACTGTTGATACTTTAACATATGGAACTGACAGTTTAATGCCCTCATGGTTAAAGTGGCCGAGGTGTACACCTTTTTCCCCCACCTTTCTAAAGCTCTGGAATCTCTCTCTGAAGGTAATGGGTTTTTAGCAGTAGAGGCCTCAATTCCCTTGGGACCCTGTGAAATAGTTTCTGGGTCAGCAGTATGGCTTTTGTATAGGAACTGGTGTGAATCAGGAACCCGGTAATACCGGTCTGGTTTAACAGGAGCTGGAGGTAAAGAATCTGGGTTGAGGCTGGCTTCTGTGTACACATCATCTAATATATCTAAAACAGGAGGGATAGCCAGGGGCCTATGCTGGGGGAGCAAGAGAAAATCCCTGAGCCTTTTCTTGGAATCCGAGTAATCTTGGCCTTCCCAGTGAAAGTGTTCCCTCAAAGTATGTAGGGTTTCCCCAAAAGAGTAGTCCTCAGGGGGGGGGGAGACCGAGAGAATAGACTCCTCTGCATCAGAGTCTTCAAAAGGAGAATAGGTATAGTCCTGGTCCTCAGAATGTTCAGAGGTAATAGAGGCTTGATCTGAGGAAGGGTAGTCTTCCTCTAATCTGGGCCTTTTGTCTGAGGGGGGTTGAGAACCCCCGATAAGAGTAATCAAATCCTCAGCCATTTTGAGCATTTGTTTTTTAGGCATGGGGCCTTGAGAGGGGGTCTGAGGTCCCTGTTTTTTCGTTTTCATGGCTGCTTTAGATTTTGTGAAAGCTTTAATGGAGAAGGAGGAAGGTCTGAAGACACCTTGAGAAATGGCAGGCCTGTCTAAACTCTGAGTTTCCCCGCCAAGAGTGGCGTCGGTATCTGTAGTTGGAATGGGGACCGAGGAGCCTGCGACCTCGGGTACTGAAGACACCGGTAATGAAGTGTCATTGGTACTCAGGGGCGTAGGCACCTCGCTGAGAACCGGAGAACCGGTAGTCAGCCGTAGCGTGGTGTCAGTAGAAGTCGCAGACCTCGTATGTCGGTCCTTATCTTTGCGTCTTTTACTCAAAACTGGAGTCGGAGTATCCGACGACATAATATAATTACATTTTTTACCAAAATAGTGAAGGGCGAACTCCGCCCGAAGCTTAATAGTGCGTTTGTTGAATCTAGCACAAAAACGGCAGGCCGAGACGTCGTGGTCTGGGCCTAAGCAAGGAATACAGAAAGAGTGGAAATCCTTATGCGGCATTTGCTTCCCACATGAAATACAATTATTAACTTTGTCTGACATCGGTCTGAGGCAAGAAATGTTTCCCCAACGGGGTACTTAGCTTTCAAAAAGCCTTCAGCTGAAATATTTTCGTAAATCTCAGGAGCTGGCCGACCGGCACTTGCGAACTGCTTCTGCTTCGGGCACCACACGGCAAGAAAGACTGAAGAAGATGGTGTCGGCTGGCTCTTTTATACCCCTGCCGCACTGATGTCAGGGAAGAAGCGACGACAACCGACGCCGGACCTAGACTTTGGAATTCGGCCGACCGAGGACCCGCCTGACGGCAGGATAAACCCATCTGAAACCCATTCCAAAGACATGCATCTGAAGCATTTCTCCCCGGGCCTCCACTGAAAACAGGCTCTGTGGAACCTAGTCGGACTTTCCCGGTCAACAAATGATAAATAAATAAAATAAAAATAAATAAATAAATCTGTTATGACTACAGCTGTATGCACGATGAACATCCAACTTTTCTGTTAGATCATTTTTGTTTTGATATAACATGAGATCATGGAAATATGTTGAAGTGTGTGTATCAGACAATGATTTTGTATAGTGAAATTTGAAGACAAAAATTGTGTGAACACTGGAATTTAATAAATGCATATGGGATTACTGAATTACCTTGACACACTACAATGTTGATGGCAAGAATGTCGACCACAAAAGGTTGACAGTGGAACCGCCGACAGTGAGCTGCTCATGCACAAGGAACATTCTCAACCACATGCAACCAAAAGCAAAAAAAAAATTTTTTTTTTTGCTGAGGTGCAAGCCCCCCCCCCCGCACCTTCACACTTCCTAATTATGTATACTAATTCCAAGATTGCACAGTCCCCAAGGAAAGGTAATATTCTCCCATCCAGAGATTGTCGATGTATCACACCTGTTGACCGTTTGCTTATGTCAACCAAGTGTGGTCGATCAGTCAGCTGTTGACATTGTGGTGTGTCAACGTAATTCAGTGGGCACCTACATACATAAAAGTATGGACACATGGTCAAAGTATCAAAATGACAAACACTTGTCATGGCACTAAAAGAATTTGAATCAGAAAGATTAGGGAAAAAATAATTTTTTTGCAGGAGGCAAGCCCCCCTGCAAACCACACCCCCCGCTAATTATATATATCAACTCGGAGATCATACTATAGTATAGAAAGGGTATATTCCCTGATCCCCACTGTACTGCGATCTTGCACTTAAAAAAGTCATTACATGCGACCAGCTGTCATAGCTATTTTTTTTTTCAAAAAGTTGCTGCTTTGAAGGGTTGAAGGTGGCTTTTATAGATATTTATATATATATATATATAGATATATATATATATATATATATATATATATATATATATATATATATATATATATATATATATATATATCTATATATATATATATATATATATTACATAATCGAAGAGACACTTCTTCAAATACGTAATATTCAACACCAAAAGACTGAAATCCCAAAACCGTGAATGGCCACATCCACGAATTTTTACCTAGGGAAAAAATTCAGTTGGCCGTTTCCAGGGTTTACCCTTTTCCCCAATGTAGAGCAATCTCGGAGTTGGTATATTTAGTTGGGGGGAGTGTGGGGGGCACAATCCCCCACGTTGGGGGGTGTGGGGGTCAAGGCCCCCCACTTAAATTAGATTTGAAGTGTGTGTGTTGTGTTTACGGCCCCGCAAATTTTTTCCCTAGGAAAAAAAATTGCAGACGTGGCCATTCACAGTTTTAGGATTTTGTTTTTTTGGTGTCGATTATTACGTATTCGAAGAAGTGTCTCTTCAATTACGTAATGTAGACCCATATACATATATATATATATATATATATATATATATATATATATATATATATATATATATATATATATATATATATATATATATATAGATATATATATACATACAAATATATATATATATATATATATATATATATATAAATATAAATATATGGATATAACTATATAAATATATATATATATATAAATATATATATATATATATATATATATATATATATATATATATATATATATATATATAGATATATATAATATTGTCTGTTATTCTAAAAGTGAATTAGTTCTGGTTTAAGCACTTGGGCTTCAGGCCAGTTATTTTACATTAAGAAGGTTCGTGGTCTTCACTCTTGTGGGAGGAGAGGCTGGACTCTGCCCTTCTGAGCTGGGAAATTTCTGGTTAAAGGCTTATAGTGCCTGCATATTTGAACTGTTTCTTACTGGAATTGGTACACCTTGTTTGCTGTAGCATAGACTAGATCCCGGCCTGCTGAATCTAGCTTTGTTTGTATGCTTGTTTGCTTGTTATTTCCCTGAAACACTAATTCCACCTAAAATGCGGCTTTTCAGCGCTTCTGTGGATCCCTAGTGACATCTGCATTGTTTACTGTACTTATTTCCTTGTTTCACTTGAAAGAAAGTTACTGTTTGTCATTTTTGCATTTAAGTTACCTGTAACACATTGCATTTAAGTTACCTGGCACTTGCTCACTAAAGCAATTATATAAGTCAGCACTAAAAAATTAAAAGCACTACACCCTCACAAACTCCCCTTGAGTACCTTGTTCCCCATTGGCCCTTTTTTTTCAGTTATAAAGGAATTCCCAGTACTATTCTAGCATGTCCAAAGGTCAGTTGTCCATCTCCTCTCCGGTCCAGCTGGTGAATCTGGGAATCTTGAGGCAATGTTACAACTGCCTCATGTACACAGACAACCCTCTCCTCCTCCTAACAAATTCCAACACATGTGAGAGATGCAACCATATAGCCAAACTGGAGGCTAAGCTCTCTCAACTCAGTACTGGCAAAACCTGTCAGGAGGAGAAGGAAACCACACTCACTACAATTCCGGTCTCACACAGACCTACCACGACAGCAAACCAAACACATAAATACACAAAAACATACTCGGAGGCTCTAAATAAAAATCTGCCTAAGCAGCAGAGACCTCCAAAGCAGACACCCAAGCAACCGCTACCCCAAAACAAAACACGTGCAACACATAGCTCACAAAGCCAGTGTGCTGAACAGTCACAGCCCTTAAGGCTAAACAACACACCTGATACACTTGTAATAGGTGACTCAATCGTCAGGCACACTGACGTCCCGCTCACCAGGCTGAACAAGGAGAAGGTCACGGTGAGCTGCCTGTCAGACGGTAGGATCCGCCACATAACGCACTCAGGTCACTCCAAGGCAAGTACAAATATGACTCAGTCATTGTCCATGCTGGTGTGAATGACCTGAGATGTACCTCCCTGGACTACATGAAGAGAGACATAGAGGAGCTCTCTGAGCATGTGGCCCAGGCCGGTATGACCCTGACCTTGAGTAGTATCTTACCCTCACCAAGAATGATGCTACAATATGAAGACAAGATGATCAATTTCAACAATTGGCTTAAGTATTGGTGTCATTCAAAGGGGATCCAATGCCTGTCAGCCTGGGATGACATGCTCGACAGGCCACGATGCTTCGCTAGGGACGGCTTGCACCTGTCACCCCTGGGCTTTCGGATATTGGCAAAGGCTCTTGCCACCCCTATAGTGCCTTTTTTAGGCATGGCTCAAAAGACAAACCCACCTCCATAGGTATCACAAGGGATAAGAAACTAAGAGTAATGCTACTCAACGCCAGAAGTCTAAACCTCAAGATGCATGCACTCGAAACTCTCCTTAGCATGGAGAACATCGATATTTGTGCAGTAACAGAAACCTGGTTCAAGGCTCCCGAAAGCACCCCAGCACTACCAGGTTATACCTCATACCATGCTTTTCGGCCCCAAAACTTGGACCGAACCAAAAAAGGAGGGATTATCAATATTCACAAAGATACCCACACCTCCAGGTTGGTGGCACAGCATGAAGCATCAGAGACTATCCATGTGCAACTAACAGTGGGTAAAACTGCCTTCCAGTTTATAGCCTGCTACAGACCACCCTCCCAAACCCAGGAACCCCACTCGGCCTTCCTGAGAACACTGGAAAATATGAAGGTCTCTCCAAACACCATTATATTGGGTGACTTCAACTACCCAAACATAGACTGGGAGCATTACTCTAGCTCCAACACCCTAGCTCAAAGGTTCCTAGAATTTATAAACTCAAATGCTATGGAACAAGTTGTTACCACTCCCACAAGAGGGGAAAACATACTGGACCTGATCATCACCAACATGGGGACTCTATGCTCCAGACCAGAAGTGTATCCCTCACTGGTAAGATCAGACCATAAACTAATCTCACTGGATATTCACATCCCGACCCCACCCCCTGCCCAGAAAACCACAGTGAAAAACTTCTCTAAAGCAAATTTCACACTCCTCAAAATTGAGGTGGAATCCTTCAAAGCCCCCGGGTCTGTGGAAAATACGGCCCAGACCGCAGAATCCTTTATAAACGCATTCTATGAACACCTTCAGGAATGCATGGATCATGCAATCCCAAATAAAACCAAGACCCAATCCTCCAGAGGCAGATGTCCTGTCTGGTAGACCCCAGCCATAAACAAACTATACAATAGAAGGAGGAAGCTACTACATGATAGAGCAAAATCCCAAAAAGGGAAGGCATCTCTGATCAGTGTTAGCAAAAAACTACAGGCACTCATAAAATCGTCTAAGGCCAGCTTTGAGAGAAAAATTGCACAGGACACTAAGGATAATCACAAGGCTTTCTTTAGTTATGTTAGGAACCTGGGTGGGAATTCCCAGATATGCTCAGAATTAGTCCAAAATGACAAAAAATACACCGAACCCACAGATATTGCCAACATCCTAGCTGACAGGTTCAGTGCAAACTCCCCCCCCCACCAAAAGGGCAAATATCTATCCCAGCAAAGTGCTGCCCCCCTGACATCTCAGATGTTCAGGTAAGAGCCGCCCGATCCAAAGCAAAAAACACAGCATCAATAGGACCAGATGGTGTCCTGGGCTGCGTCCTACATGAACTCCAAGAAGAGCTAAACCCAAACATAAAACTACTGTTCAATCTCATCCGTACCACAGGATATGTACCCAAAGAGTGGCGTACAGCAACAGTGGTCCCTCTCCACAAAGGTGGTGCCTCAACGGATCCTGGAAACTATCGCCCCATAAGCCTGACTAGCTTGGTCTGCAAAGCTATGGAAAGGATCATCATGGACCTCATAAAAAAAGATATTGGGGACCTACAGACAATGGATCCTACCCAGTTTGGCTTTAAGGGCAGATCCTGCCTCTTAAACCTGATCGATTTCTTTGAAACAGTCACCAAGGCCAGTGACGAGGGGAAGGTGATCCACACAGCCTACCTGGACCTCGCAAAAGCCTTTGATACAATACCCCACTCAGGCATTATAGATAAGCTCACCACCTTAAATATAAATCCCTATGTCACTAGATGGGTTGCAAACTGGCTCAAGGACAGAACCCACATGGTTAGAATTGCTGGAGCCATGTCAGACTCCAAACCAGTTACACGTGGTGTCCCACAAGGCTCAGTCCTGGGACCTCTCCTGTATGGTATATATTTCTCGGAGGTACAGGCCAAAACGGAAGGACTGTGGTTGACCAAGTTCGCAGATGACTGCAAACTGGGCACTATAATCGACTCTCCAGCCGACACAAGCATCCTCCAAAAGGGCCTCATAGAAACAGACAACTGGTGCCAGAGCCATGGCCTCAAGCTAAACACCAAAAAGTGTATAGTCATCCCCTTTGGCAAAAACAAGGTGCCCACAAATTAAAACATAGGTGGTAATCCATTAAGTACGGAAGAAGTAATTAGGGACCTGGGGACCCAAGTTGATAGCAATCTCTCAATTGACAATCACGTGGTCAAAGTGGTTAGAAAAACATTTTATATAGCCCACCTAATCATGAAGGGATTCACATCTAGATCAGGGGAGGTCATCGTGCCTCTTTACTCATCCCTCATCAGGCCCATAATTGAGTACAATGCCCCTTTTGGGATGTACCTTACCAGACACCTGCAGCAACTGGAAAGACCCCAAAAGTACCTCACCAAGAGGAACAAAGGGCTCAAACAGATGCCATATACTCCAGCTCTACTCAGTGGCATACCGCCTGCTCAGAGGCGATCTGTGCCTGACGTATAAAGCCATGTCCAACCCGGAATTAATGGACATGCTGCACCTCAGAAAATCCAAATCCCATTGAGCTACGCGCTCGAGAGACTTGAACCTCAGCACTGAAATAAATAGGACATGCTGGAGGGACAGATTCATAACCCAGAGGCTCCCTTCACTCTGGAATAAAATCCCAGTCCAGGTTAGGCAGAGTCCCTCATTGACTCTCTTCAAGAGGAATCTCGATGAGTGGATGGGGGATCATAGGTTTACCCCGGGTATCACTTCTGTGTCACTGTTAGACAGAGGCACAGTATACTAACCTCGAAAAAGGGCATAGCAAAATTGATTTAAAATGGGTGGCGAAAGCCAAACACACTCTGGCTAGGCTTATAAATGCCCTAGGGCAGATAGCCTAGTATGAACCTATGAACCTAATATATGAATATAACTATATATATATATATATATATATATATATATATATATATATATATATATATATATATATATATATATATATATATATATATATATATATATATAAATAAAAATAAATATATATATAAATATATATATATATATATATATATATATGCATATACATGTACACAAACACACACAGGTGAGAGGTGCCGTAGATTTTCCTTGTATTCTGTGTGAAATCACTTTTGAGCACATAGAATGCTTTGATGTCCGCAGGTGTCCACTGCTTGAGTTGTAACAGAAAAGCCATGTTTCAGATTGTAAGAAATCTACTCCACATGCATTGCTAGTTCTTTTTTCAGTTTTCATTTGTCAAGATTTTGTCAGGTTAAAAATTTTCTACTTGGAGGATCTAGTTTAAAAGAGAAAATAGGTGTGTGTGTGTGCGTGCGTGCGTGTGTTGTCTGTTGTGAACGCTGTGGATAATCGGGGGGGTGCACTATTACCAAACGCGAGCTTAGCTCTGGTACTGGGCAGTAAGTTATTTGATTTTTTCTTGCTCTGCAACACTTATATGTAGTGCCGCAGCAACCTTACAAGCCTTAACAGACCTTTTGAACGCTATTTGCACTCCTGTTTCTAAATGAGGAACTAGTGAACTGCTATATAACATTTATTCCCTGTACAGGCTTACCCTCACTCAAAACCTAAGTATACCAGCCTGCACTCATGGCAACAAGAGTAACCATTACTTTTATTCACTACCTGCTCGGTATGCGTGTTTAATAGACAACACATACACTTTAGCCACACACGTGGTGCAACTTTAAGTAGGGAATAAGTAGAAAGCTTTAACTGTAGCCATAATCTAATTTAAGCTATATTACTTTTCTTGCTTGCACAGGGATAACCTCGCTCAGAACCTACTTCTACCTGCTTTTCTTTGCAGGCAACACGAGCGGACACAGAAGTAATTCTTTAATTATGTTGTATTGCCTGCTCAATATGCGTGTTTACCAGACACCGCATAGCCTTTAGCCACACACATGCAGCAACTTCTAAATACCCAGGCCTCTTCAAATGCATAGTCTGTAACTCTAACTACCTTAGCTCAACTGCACAGTGTGTAACTCTAACTACCTTAGCTCAACTAGGCAAACAGAAGCAAACAAACAGGTTCTCCAACAGTCTAGATATTTTATAGCCATAACCTTCAACCTCTGCCATGGTTTAGATATTTTATAACTATAATCCTACAAACTTTCTAGCCTTGTGGTTTATATTACTGCAGCTAAACAGAAGTCATTTATGGCATGTAGATGCAATGTGTCCGCAGCGAGCCATTGCCGGATAAACAAGTGAATGATAAAACTGTTTTTTAATACATACAGTAACTGCTTTATAGTACTTGTACTTATGACTGTTATATTTTGTCAGCTCTAGCAAGCATCCTTCAAAAGGGTCTCACAGAGATGGATAACTGGTGCAAGAGCCATGGCCTAAAGCTAAATTCTAAAAAGTGCATAGTCATCCCCTTTGGGAAAAACAAAGTGCCCACAAATTACCACATAGGTGGTAATCCATTAAGTACGGAAGTAGTAATTAGGGATTTGGGGACCCAAGTAGACAGCAATCTCTCCTTTGACAATCACGTTGCCAAAGTGGTTAGAAAGACCTTCTATATAGCCCACCTTATCATGAAAGGGTTCACATCTGGATCAAGAGAGGTCATTGTGCCCCTCTACTCATCACTCATCAGGCCCATAATTGAATACAGTGCCCCATTTGGGATGTACCTTACCAGACACCTGCAGCAACTGGAAAGACCCCAAAAGTACCTCACCAAGAGGATCAAGGGACTCAAACAGATGCCCTATGCAGTTAGGCTAAAGAAACTCCATCTCTACTCAGTTGTTTACCGCCTACTCAGAGGCAATCTGTGCCTGACATATAAAGCCATGTCCAAACCAGAATTAATGGACATGCTCCACCTCAGGAAATCCAAATCCCTTAGAGCTACACGCTCCAGGGACTTAAACCTCAGCACAGAAATAAATAGGACATGCTGGAGGGACAGATTCATATCCCAGAGGCTCCCCTCACTCTGGAACAAAATCCCAATCCATGTTAGGCAGAGCCCCTCAATGACCCTCTTCAAGAGGGATCTTGACGAGTGGATGGGAGATCGTAGGTTTACCCCTGGGATCTCTTCTGTGTCCCTACTAGACAAAGGCAGAGTAAACTAACCTTAAAAGGGCTATCTTCTGTGACCTACTATACAGAGGCACAGTCAACTAATCTAAAAGGGTGGCGAAAGCCAAACACACTCTGGCTAGGCTTATAAATGCCCTAGGGCAGATAGCCTAGTATCATCCTATGAATAAAATGCTACTAAACGTTTTATGTCATCCTTGAAGGTCATAAATTTCCTTTTCAAATTGCATGGGAAAATGGTGGAATAAAACTCTCAGACTTACACATGTATGCTAAAGGTGCCTTATGCAAAATAATAATAAACATATATTGATAATAATTATTCTACCAACTGGAAAAGTTTACATGATAAAACTTTTCAAAGACAAGAAAACAAAAATTTCAAGCATATATTTGGAATTATCTAATAAATATACAATAGTTAACTTTATGTAACTATTTTCACTACAATATTTCTGCTTCAACCCAATATAAATATGTCAACTTAATTAAAAAATAAAACATAGTTTTCAGTCAAACTCCTTTAAAGTGCTGGTTTAGCTTAATGTTTTTTTTTTCTTAAGTTTTATTAGAAGGAGCTGATATATGAAAAAACTTCAATGGGAAAAGGAAATTTGTACTGGTTTATTTAACTGTGTATCAAAAATAACTAAAGAAAATTAACAGAGTTTAATCTAGATTCAGAAGGCTGGTTATTAATAGAACGAATTAGGAGTTATGTTCAAGAAAACTTTAGGAACCATTACATCTTCAGATTTCAAAATTCCTAAGCTAATTGATTATTTTTGTATGATAACATATAATGATTATAATCTCTCTTCTACTATTTTACATACAATTGTTAATTATAAAGTATCTTTAAATAATAAACATTAGAATTTTCTTTTGATGGAGGATAACACTAATATCTCAGAAGGAAACAAACCTCTTATATTACAATCTATCAAAGGTACCTCCTTATTTCCTTTTGGTGAATTTAGACTTGGAAGTGTTTGCATACAGGTTTTTATACTCCTGATAACATGGCAAAGATGTCAAACTCTAATAATAAATAGTGGAGATGTAATCAAGATTTGCTAGCCAAGTGGCACGGTATCTTTGATTGTGCCCTTAATGATAATTGGAGGAGAAATGTTTATCTTGTTAAAGGCTTATAGTCTGACAAGTTAGTTCTAGACAAAACTTTAATATTATATAACTTTTCCTTAACACTTAAATCGAACAAAAATTATTACTACTTAATATGGACCATCTTAGCAATTGCAAAGAATGCCATCATCAGAAACTGAATGAAATCCAGCGCTCCTCAGGTTAAGGAATTTCTTACTGCTCTATAAGATATCAGCAACAGAAACAGCCATCAACAGAAGCACATTAACTTCAGATTCAACACTCATTAATCCATGGACTAAATATTAAGTTTAATATATCTTTAGACTCAACCTTAATTTGAATAGCTATTTTGCCTTGGCATGTTTGGTATATATTGTATTCAGTTATTTAACAGTACTTTTCAGAAAATTGCTTTGTTTATTTCATTTGTTTCTTGAATAAAAAAAAAAAAGTTCTTAATTAAATGAAAAAAAACAAACAAACATTAAAGCATCAGCCGGAACCTGAGACAGTTAAATATTAGCTAAATCAACCTTACATGATATATGTAAAAAAGAATGAATAAGGAAATACATACAGAGGTAAGTAATATATATATATATATATATATATATATATATATATATATATATATATATATATCTCAAAGCATATCAGACAGCATCAACTCAACACAGAAGTTACAGTAAACTGTGACTCCCAGGGTAAGTGAAGATGATGTTTGTCAGCGCAAAGGCACATTGACAAATATCATCCAGAACCATCCTCCCATGAAAAATTAAAAAGGGCCACAAATCAAAATAATGAACAATCACAGGTGCACTCCATATTTAATTGAGAAAAGCCTGCTTCAAATCTCTGGATGTTATGTATGTTTTAGAAAAGTACTAAAAAGAAAAAAGAAAAGTCTATGTACCCTAAAACATGCGGACAGGTTTCACAACAGCAAGACAGTACAGCATGCTGAAGGACTGGCAAGGATGGTGACGCAATGCTGACAGCATGTTACGAAGTATTTCTTCAGGCAATGATCTGTGAAAGCCTATGTTCTTCTTGGTATGTGGTCAAATGCTCACATTTATAACCATGCCACTATAAGAGAAACACAAAACTGATTAACTTTACCTATAGCATACTATAACTAGAAAAAACTCTTAAAATGTAAGGTAATAAACAGTTGCATTCAAATTTAATAATGAGAAAATAACCTCGGTGTTAATGCTCACATTAAAATAAGACTTACTCGCTTCTTTAGATTCCAACCTACATTTGAAGAGGTTCACCTTCTATTTACTGCTGGTCTGCTTTGCCCTCCTTCCCTCCCCTCCTTCAGGTTGCAACACAGAACAGAACACATGTATATAAAACAGCCACTTGCAAGTGCAATGAAACTAAACACGTGACTGTGTTTTTCAAAAACTTTAAAAAGCATTCCTCTTTTGTTTATTTTGAAGCATCAAAATAAAGCTAGCTTTACAAAGCTGGCGGGGGAGGATGGGAAGATCTACCCTGAGACAGAGAAGGGGCAGAGTATGAGGATAGAGTATGGAAGGGGCAGATATGTGGTGCACTAAGCTGCAGAATGGTGGCAGCCATCATTGAGCAAATCTAGCTGCTGTAATACATTAAAAGTACAAATTATACATTAAACAAAGCAGCGGAATTTCTCACGATTGCATCAAAACTGACACCCATTTTTATGATGTTGCAATATAATTATGTGTCTGTAAATATAATTCAATATACAATACTTACTATTTGCGTATGACCATAATGCTTTCCTCAACAGAAAATAGGATTATTATACCACAATTACTGCTGCAGGCCTCAATAACCACATAAGCAAAATGGGAGTGGCACAAATGACTGGAATAAAAAATGCTTCAGATCCTGCAGAAACATACCTGTGAGGAAATGACATAACAGTCCAAGAAGATAACATCTTTATACAGCATGCTTAAGAACTATACTGTAAAATCAAATGCCAGGAGGTATGTATTCAAACAGTAAATACAATTCACCACCTTCCAGAAAGAGTCAGCAACAAAAACAGCCACAAATGGTGTGTAGCACTGCAAAAGAAATAGCCAGAATAAAGGATTTATATTTATAAACAAATTGTTCCAATTACACAACAAGGAAGAAAAATAAAAACATCAGAATGGTTCACAGCTCTTTGTAACAAAATTTGGTCTAAACCGAAACAAGTACATGGTTTACAAAATAAATACCTAAGTAAATGGAAACTTTTTAAGGAGAGACTCTGGAAACTATTATGTACTTTCTAAAGCAGAAAGGAAAAAGTGATAAAAATGTTTAGTAAGACAAAGACAAGTAGTATCTTGCATATCAATTCAGTTCCAAGACATGGGCTTATAAATGTGAAGCAAAGTATTTCCATATCTAATAGAAGTAAGAGAAATGCCTACCTACTCGTCATTCTAAAACGCTAATTGGCTAACTACATTAACTGCAACAGCTGTACCTTCGCTGTCCGCTCTAACCATTCACTGCAACTGACTTCAAAATATAACAAAAAAAAAAAAAAAAAAAGGTAAAAATGCCAGCTTCTGTGACAGAAGCAGACAGATGCACTTCAATTCAGATAGCTATGTATTACGCTTATCCATGTTTTAAAACTGAGCAATTTTCCACTTACCTACAATATTTTACGTTTTCATTTCCAGTTTGCAAGCACTTCAGCTTCAACAACCAAAACTGAAACATTGTAAACAAGCAAGAAAGCAGCGTAATGAAAGTAACTCGGTTATTCCTCATAATAATATGTGCAAATATTCACTCTCACAGACTTTTTACTTCTTGCAAAAGGACAAAGATGAAGACACCATCATCTTTGTACTGTACAGCAGAAAACAATTCATGCAAGCATCCCCACTTAAGTGTTTCTCAAGATGATCAGTACTGTCAGAAATACTGCTTGCTCATTGAAAATTTATGGTGTCTTCACAATCTAACTGGGTAAACTACAGAACTACAAAGCCCCATAGCATTGCTTCTCTTTATGTTTAATGACCTTTTTAAATAATCCACTCTACACTGTGGTTGGAGTTCACAAGAGATTACTAGGTTAACGACTTAAGAACCCTTACAAGCCAAGCCAACATTACCCAAATGTACACAATTTATCATCCCTATGGGCTAGAGGACGGCTTACGTTTGTTCCTGTGCCTTGAATATTTTACAGGCTGTCCCCCATCCATAAGAGACTTTGGCATTACCCCAGGAGTGAATTTCCAATTCCCCATTCATTGTTCCAAACTACGTTTGAAGCAGACCAGTGAAGGGGTCTGCTTCACATGAATAAGAAGCCTGTTACAAAGATGGGGTAATCTCGGAGACAACTACCTGCCTCTTCAGCATGTTTTGTTTGAGTCACAGACAAGGTTTAGATTCCTAGATCAAGTGACACTCATGTTGTTTGTCTTGCAGATCTTGAACAGCTCTAAAAGGGCTGAATTTGTGAGTGCCTTGTAGGGTAGGCATACATCATGCATTAATAGTCACCAGGAGACAGAGTAAACAGATAGGGCTTTTAGTTTATCCACACAGGATGTTATCACCCTGTATTTTCTTTTTGAGGAACTTCTGAGGTCACTCCAGCTGTAGCAAGTGCCTAGTCAAGTACATGCCAAATGGCACACTGTACTGATTACTGGTCTAATGAAGGCAGAGTATAGTGGCACAATAAATTCCCTGGATCTGGATGCCACACGTTTACTTATTAAGCTGTACCACTTAGAAGAACTTCCTTTTCATCACCACTGTGGACACACTGTGGTCATCAGGCTATCAGTGTACCTAGATAGCCCTCATTTCTGAGTCCACTCTTAGGGGGTGTGCTATTAATGCTGTAATTTGCAGGGGTATTTGACTTTCCAAAGGGTATGAATATGCATTTATTTTTGCATTTAGTTTTAAGCCATGGCTCTAGCACCAATCATTTGTTTGATTCAGACCCTTCTGAAGAAGATCTACATTGTTGTGGCACTCAGTGATTGTCCCCAACTTGCAGTTGCCAGCACATTTTGTCATCCAGAGACCTTCCACATAAGCCTTGACTTCAAAGAAATATATTCCCAACAGGAGTGGTCCCAGCACCGAGTCCTGTGGCACACCACTAGTATCTGGCCTCTTGTTGGACTTGGATTCACCCACTTAACAATGAAATAAAACTAGTTCTCTAGGTTTTGAGTCACTGTGGCCTTGCAAATTCTACTCAAAGCCAGTGTGCAACAGAGCTCTTCTACAGGAGAACAATTAGGATTCCCAAAGTCGTCCAACAATTACTGTATATTTTTCTCAGTTTCTTGACAAATGTGAATAATTTCAAAAAGAAATGATGGCAACATGTCTACACAAAAATAGATCAGCATACCATTATCTAAAAAAATGTACTTTGATACACAGATGAACTATAGCTGTTGTAAAGAGGCCAAAAAAAAACAAAACATATCAAAAACGCAAAAATAAAAGTTCTTACAATACAGTATAAACTAAAAAAAAGTTATTTGTTGCACATCAATCAATCCCATTCCCAAATTAATTTTCTCTGTGTGCTCTATTTTCTTCTCACTTCCAATAAACCTGCTAGCTGAAGTGTCCAATTTAAGCTCCGTGTGCACTGTGAACACCCTTGCACTTGGGGAGGTCAAGGCTAATAAGAGCATGCAATGGACCATCTCACCGTTTAACAAAAGGTTACATTTGTTTTTGTTTTTTTTTAACTTTTACTAGCAAAGAAAAAGTCACATATTTTGTACCTGCAATTCCCCCCTCTTCCCACAAACACAGCGTTGTTGCATTTCCAACTGGAGTACACTGTATAAATGGTACATCCTCCGAGTCCAAGACATTTTCAGAAAAACAGTCCCACTCCCTTAATTTTCACATTCTGAATTCACCTGTGGCCTCACTGCAGGGTCAAGCTGGACTCAGGGAAGACTCTGTATCTTACAAGCTCTGTTACAGGACTATCTTTAACATCTTAGTCTGTATTTTCTGCTATCATGCAATTGCTTGTTGTTCAAGAGCAATAGGTACAGGTGGAAGAAACAATTGCAAAACAAAGACTTTTTCAATTTGTTACACTTTTCTGCATTTGCATACTATCTTTTATACAGATGTGATTCCTTGAGCCTATGTCACAGCCAGAAAGGGTCCACTGATCAGCCCAGTTATCAACAAGCAAACAAATATTTCTCACTCTCTGTTTAACATAGCTCAGTACTGTAATTCCAAACTTTGGAAGTGCGAGACCCCAAATTATGAAAAAGTATGAAAATACAGAACAGTGACTATC
Organism: Protopterus annectens; assembly: GCF_019279795.1. Lineage (NCBI taxonomy): Eukaryota > Metazoa > Chordata > Ceratodontiformes > Protopteridae > Protopterus > Protopterus annectens. The sequence goes on from NC_056741.1 coordinate 408,072,904, forward strand.
AAACATATTTACTTTAAGGTCATTTTTAGCAGGAGGGGCAAGCACCCCTGCAGCCCCTCATGTGGGAGGCAAACCTCCACCACCCAAATTTATGTACACCAATTCCAAGATAGCCACACTACATACAGAAAAGGGAAAACTCCAAGACAAAGTGATTGCAGACTTAATATATGTAAGCCTGCATTGCTGCTCATTCAGTCTTAATTTTCCGGGACTCACTGTAACTATATACTTACACGGATTCACTTCAGAAGCACGAAATACTGAAATCTCGAATTTCAGTATCTCGAGCCCAAGAAGTGGAATCCACAAAACAACGAAAACTAAAAACTGCAAAATTAAAAACCTTGAATAACGGACATTTTGAATTTCGCAGTCTTACTACACACACACACACACACACACACACATATATATATATATATATATATATATGAAAAGATGGATATATGCATTTATTTTTGCATTTAGTTTTAAGCCATGATGTATGATGTGCGTATATGCCATTTGATCTAAAATACAGAATATCTAAACACAACAGATTGAACACAACTGGTCTGAACTCCAATCTCACTTCATCCATCCCAGCACAATTCATTCCTTTCTCCATCCATCCCAGCATAATTTATCCCCCCAAAATTATATTCAACTCCACGGTCACAGTACATTGGAAGAAAGGGAAAACACTGGGAGTACACAACCAGCTCACGCAATCCAGCACACTGATAAAGCAAACTGCAATAGGGGGAAAACTATTTCAGTGATAAAAAAGTCATCAACTTTTCTTATCACAATTATATCTGGTAAAATGTACTGAAAAATACCATTAGATTAAATGTGATTATCTAATCACAAATGGTCAAAAAAGTAATCTAAAGTGATAGTTGGACCATTTGTATGACACTCATTATATATCTAAAGAAAGAGACAAATACGCATGGAGGCATGTATATGTCAAGCTAAGATGAAGTTACTGCAGTCTCCAAATGAACCAGTCTTCCATCCAGAGCATCCCACTACAGGTCCATGGATATTCAATTTCTTTACAGCTTCCCATTCTACGCAGCTGGAAATAAACTTCTGTCTTGAGAATCACTCCCCAGTAATAAGGAACAATCTCTGATTGAAGCATGGTCACAGTTACCACTTTATCACTAGTTCTCCAGTAAACAGGACAGTTTGCCCTGATGTTCTTGAAAATGTGCCGTGACTTAGAAAAGCTCTCCTTTTGTGCAAGAATAAATCACATAATTGGTCTCAAACAACAATGCAATCCAACATGAAGGAATTTCTCTTCTAGCTAACAGATACAACCAGACTGCTGTTAGACAACATTTATTTAGCAATTTAAAAATGTTACAGCCAAAAATACTTAGAAATATGTCATTTATGCATTACTTACTGCATTCAGTACTTCAAAATGCTGCATTCAGTACTCAAATGCAACAAGACCCCATACCAGCTAGAAACCATGGGTTTTGAATTTAAATGCAAGGGTTGCAGACATGGACAACCTGCTCATATATATATAGGAAGAAAGATGGATCCATGCTGTTTGACAGTTTGGCAGACAGTAAATGGTGGACTAAAACATAAGCCAAAAGGCCACAAAGCAGTTACTAAGCCACAAGCAATCCATGAAACAACAGTGTAGTATTACTTCATTGCATACCAACAGCTAATATAGGCTCTCTCATTCACTGTTCTAGAGCCAGCCTCAACATTTCCCATCCAAATTCTGGCAGTTCTTTCTGAAACTCTGTACTCAGTTTGCTTCACTCCCTGTTTACTGTAACAGTGTGTTCCATAAACATATCATTGGATTCAAACCGTGTTATAGCACTGCTATTCTCAATTGCTTTTACCTTGCTATATGTAAAACCAAAACTTTTGATACATTGTTCTTGCTGCTGAGAGTGTGGACTACATAACTGGTTATTCTATTTAGTAAATAACTCTCCATTATTTTGTTCAAAAGAAACACTTAACTTCATTGTTAAAATCCTTATGATCTAACTTTACACTTACTCTACTTTCAGTGGTTTGTAAGACGCTACCAGAGTTCTTAGTTTCATCATTTTGTTTTCAGCATCTATCCTTGGCATCTTATCTTGAATTTTCTTAATAAACTTTCTTCTCAATTGGCCTGCCTTCAGTATCTTGCTATACTGCTTTCTTTGGGCACTCTGTAAGGATTTAAATGCACTCTCACTCCTGGAGAGATTTCTATACTATGTGCCATCAAATTTGTCCTCCCAGGCAGATATGAAAAGACTTTCTCATTTCTGGTTACAAATTCTAGCACCTCTTGTCTCTGTGTCTGTGTCATAAACTCATCTATCTAGCTACAAATTCTAGCACCTCTTGTTTTTGCATCTTAGCAGAAATGGGTTCCTTTCTCGACTGCACTTTTTCAACTACAGTGTTACAATTCACTAGTGAAGATTATGCTTCTTTCCATCCTTTCAATACACCGATATCCCAAGTTTGACATGTCTTTCACCAGTTCTGTTTGACCTTATAAGCTACCCCATTTAATCCCGTCTGGAATTCCATACGGTCCTTGCTACTTAGCTAAAAAGTTATTTTCTGCTGATGAAACAAGTGCCAAGGCTCCTATCTCCTGATTTGAATTATCTTTTAGCATTCAAATTATACACTCTTTTCTGCATTTCTTAAGCTCTTAACATGTTTACTTTCACTATGGGCATCCACTCTAAGTCATTCTTGTAAGTTAGTGTAGTATTCTATGACACTTTTGAATGTTTTCTCTTCTTCCTAGGTGTGTTGAGAAATATGAAGTCCATCTCTTGGATGCCTACCATACAAGCAATCAAATGGTGTAAACATCACTGCCTTATGGCACCTGTCTTACACCAACAACAAGTAGGGTAACAACTGATCCCAGTTCTTATCATTCACTTCAATTACTTTTCTTAGCATGGATTTAATGTTTTATTATACTTCTCTACTAAACCATCAGTCTGTGGATGATAAACTGATGTTCTTAAGTACTTAACCTGAAAACAAAGAAAACTGGTACATAAAATAAAAAAAATAAATAAATAATCTTTGGCATAAAGGGTGTGCTTTTGTTGGTAAACATCTCTTTATGAACACCCATTCTAAAGAATAACAGAACCAATTCTCTGCCAAGAGAATTAGCATTAGCCTTGTGTAATAGTACAGCTTCTTGAAATTCAGTGTCAAAATCTACTATGACCAAAATATACTGATACCCTTTACTAGATCTAAGCAATGGCACCATGAAGTCCATAGCAATGTGTTCAAATATAACATCCTTATCTGACACTGAAATTAAAGACTTTGTGAATCTAGATTCATGGAGCTGTTTTCTGATACTCTGGTCAAGATGAACAGATTTCTTCTACTTCTTTTATAATTCCCGGCCAATAAAATCTGGCTCATCTACTCAAACTCATTTTTAGATTTATACACTCCCATGTGACCTCCAAGTACATGATTAGCTGTCTGTTTCTTTACTAACTTCCTGTAACTACAATTTCTTATTTAGTCTTACTCATCTTAAAAAGGATATTATTGTTAAATTCAAAGTATAGTGAGAAGTAGACTCATGTTCTTCTTTATAATTTTCCACCATAACTTCTACGTTCTTCCCTTGCTCTCGCCAAGGTATCATCTTCTCACAGAGCTTTTTGAAGTAAATATGGCTATGGCTCACCTGTATGCCTACTACTGTTTTCTTTTTGCAAATTATACAGTTCCAGAAATGAGAGGTGAAGAGGAGAATACTGCAAAAAGAGAGGACAGAATGCAAGTCAGTATTGTCACTGTTTCAGTATTCCATATAGAGAAGAAATCACTGCAGGCTATCTCAAAAAGGAATACTTCTTCCTTTCTCCTTAACAGGACAAGCATGGTAAGGAAGTGATAACTGAATATTCCTTGCACACAGTTTGCAATGATCAGGTCAATGAGCAAGTGGTTATCATTATAAGGGATTACACCCAAGGAATCATCTGTGAAATGCAAGCATCTATTAAAGATACCATAAGTTTTACTCCATTTTACACAAATGCATTAATGTTCAAGTCACTACAGAAAATAGCATACCACCTTGCAATCCAAGCCTGCAGCTTCAGAATAAGGTATTTTACTCTTTAGTGAAGACTGCGGAGGAATACATATTTGTAGTATATGCATGTATGAGATGGGACACCAACAAAGCCATCAATCAGGGTAGTACTCAACTGACACAAGTTCACCAATTGATCCTGAAACTAAAGTTTGTAAAAAATCATGACTTACAACCTGATTTGTCTAATCAGAAGCAACAACAATACAATCTGGCAAAGAGGAAAATGACAATCTGATATACATTTTCAGAGATGACCAAAAAGTCAATGTCTTAGGATTTCAAACCATGCATCAAGTCCATTGTTTTAATAAGGCTGGCAACATTAAGGTGGTCAATACAAAACTCCAAGTCAGGAACTAAACACTTGACAGTCAGTAAATTGCAGGAAAGATAAGAAAGGAAACCGAGAAAGGCCTAGATTAGAATCCACACAAACAAAACAGAGAAGCAGAAGGTAGAAAGTTAAGCAAGTACTGTGGTAAAAAAGGTTTTCAAAGAACATTTACTCCAAGTAAGGGAGGAGATGTAGAGCAGTGAAATTGGCTTACTTTCGATTTTAAACAATGCAGTTTGGACAAAGTGTAAGTTCCACATCAGCAAAGCAGAACGAGAATGTGAGGAAAGAAGCAAAGAAAATCTTAGTAGGAAGAAGCAAAATATCATAAAATACCATGGGTTAAAATGATGCAACTATACTATTGCCTCAGGTCAGGGATAATGTTAGTAAACGACATCTAGGAAGGGGCAAGAAGTGAAACACAGGAAATGTAATGAGTAGTTTCAAAAACTAAATATAGTGTAAAGTTAAATGCAACACAAAGCCAGTGAGAAAGGGGGAAGGGAAAAGGGTGGGGACACGAATACGTTTCTAGGAAAAGCGGAAGTAGACCAGAACAGGTTATCAACATATGGTCCTGATTCAATACCAAAAGTTGTTTGTGTGACTTCCATAAGCAATTCAGGTAGCCTGAAAAACTTTTATGACAAAGGTACAATAGAATTACAATCTCAAGAAACGGGCAGTATTCAGTATTTAAAAAAATATATCACAATTTAAGAATTATTAAATAATGAAGTAGGAGCAAAGTTAGATAACTAAGCAGACTGAACAGCATTGATTAAAAAAAATATTTAGCAACACACTAGAGGATAAAAATTGTACTGACATATTCAGCAGCCAGAAGCATTTAACACTTACACACAATAAAAGACTGCCAATCTTACAGCTAAGCAAAAAGGCAGAATAGTCAGTGGACTCAGAAATGCTGTTTTTGTGCTGACTTGCACAAAAGCAAGTAACTTGTTGCTTCACCACCATGTTGTGCTCTGCAAGCTGAATGGTTGGAGCTTCCAAGTATTGTCCTTAACCTGCATTTCACCAAGTCCAGTTCAGGGCTTAGTCTTCCAAATGATGTGCAGAACGATCAGTTTAAAGAATTGTAACTCCAAATCACAGTACAGGAGAATAATCAATGTACAGCATTTATGGACATGTGCCCATGCATAATTAGTTTTCTTCATTATGCCCACTGAGTGCCAGGATTGCCACTGGTTCTTCTACAGCTTTGAAGAGGATTGAGGAATTACTAGAAAATTAATCCTACAGGTGGCAAAACCTTCACATTTCTATCCATCTACATTGCTGCCATCAATGAGATCATCACTTCTGTCTGCAAACAGCTTGCAACAAAAGTGCCTTAAGTCAACAAAAGGAAGCAAACTAATATAAGCAATGGTGAGAAATAATGTTGGAAATCCTTAGGCAAGCCATACCAACTTTGGCACTCCTACATTATCCACCTGTGTTTAGCTGCCCCAAACCATAATCCAAATACAAGGCATGTCTTACTCTGATGTATATCCTTCACAAAAGGAGATGGGAAGGCAACCAGCAAAATTAATAGGCAACTGCTTGGAAAGTCTAGGAAGCAGAAGCATAAATCCAGTGTCTCTTAGTTAGGTTAGCACATTTGAAAACTGTAAATTAGTTAAAAAGGGAACTCTATTTAAAACATGCTGGTAGCATTTTCACCCAATCAATCAAATGTAATAGGGTTAAGAACAGAAGTCCCTTTTTGAAAAGAAATACTGCATTCAATTCTAATCTGAAGCAAGCATTCAATCATGAAGGTGTGTGAGCCACAGCTTTCTAATGAGAACAGCATTAGCTAGTAAAAGATGCTGTCAAAAGCTAAAAATACTGCATTGATAGGTCCTGACAATATCCCTGAATGCATCTTCAACACCATGAAGCATGATCACCCCTAACAACACTGTTCAATCTCAGCCTCCGTAAAGGTTTTCTACCAAACGAATGGATAACAGTTACAGTCATTCTCCTGCATACTGGAGGACCTTCCACAGATCCAGGAAATTAGAGACCCTAACTTTGACCAGCCTCATATGCAAAGTCATGGATCAGGACATAGGGAAGCTCCAAACTCTAGACCTATCTCAGTTTGGATTTGTCAATGGCAAGTCATACTTACTCAACCTGGTGGATTTTTTTTTTGAAAAAGTCACTAAAGCAATAGATGAAGGCAAAAACGGTACACACCACTTACCTTTACCTGGCCAAAGGTTTTGACACAATTCCCCACTCAGGCATAGTATAAAAGCTAAATAATCTGGGAATAAATACCTATCCCACCCACTGGATTGCCAACTCCTCACAGACAGGTTGCAGATAATCAAAATAGGGGAGGTTACCTCCACAAGGAGATCTGTCATCAGTGGAATCCCTCAGTGTCCCGTGCTGGGACCTCTCCTGTTTAGCATCTACTTTTCTGAAGTAAAAGTCAATACCAAAGGGCTCTGGCTGATTAAGTTTGCAAATGACTGCATGGTAGGAGCAATCATGGAATCCCCAAATGACTTGGCCATTCTGCAGGAAGGTTCATCTCAAAACAAATAACTGGTGTCAAAATCATGGCCTGAAACTAAATGCCAAAAAATGCATTACTGTATCCTTTGGGAAGTCATCTACCACATTGACAATACACCCCAACAGTTGACTCAGATGTTCGGGATTTGGGAACTTATGCAGACAGTGGCCCAGAAATGCTCTTTCTAGAGATTTAAACCTCTTCCGCAACATCAACGGAAAAGCTTGGGGGAACAAGCATAATTTGTAGAGGATACCGCTGCTGTGGAACACATTCTCTATCCACATAAAACAAAGTTCATCCCTGTCCATTTTCAAATGCAACTTAGATCTATGGATGGGAAACAGAAAATTCACCGCAGGACTGCCCCCTATACTACTAACAGACAGATGCAGCTCCTAAATGCTTTATTCCATGCATGGGTCCCCTCAAATTATCTATGGTATGATCCCAGTTGATCTCTTTAGCAGCAGTATACAATTATCAACCATATGATGGGTAAGATCACTCTATAACCATATGAGATTGGTTATTTTGAGCATAAAAAGGGAAACTGGCTAGGTTTAAAATGGCCACAAGGACAGCTAGCCAGGTACTTGTCTCTGAACCTGTGAACCTATGATTTCCATTTACTCAAAAAACAGAAGATACTGCAAAAAATTGTTATGGAGATATCTGCCTGCAGTACAGTGATGTATCCATTTATTACGCCTGGAAAAACATTAATCATATAATTTTAACTTCACTATTTTTCCATTAAGGACCCAGAGCTTGAACTGCATTTTTGTGAAACCGCTGTAAGCTAGGTTGAGGTGTGGTGACCTCAGAAGAATAATCGTCCCAAGAAAATAGACAGGGAGTTACAGAAGGTACTGTGCTTACTGATGAATGGAACTCATTAAATATTAGATACAGTGTAAAGCACAAAATGAAATTTGCTTAAATAAAACAAATTAAATAAACAAATTACAGTTTATACTTCTATTACTTTGAGTATGACTGTAAACTGCTGTTGTGACTGCTGTACCAAGCTGTGCAAAACCATATCATTATACTACACTGCAAGTATACCAAATGCCAATGCATACACCTTAAACAGTACCTCCATTCTGTGTTTTATGTCATGTACAGTAGATTTCACATTACTCCAATGCTTAGCTTTACTTATGTGTCAAAGATCACGTATAAAAGCTAGCAGTGAGGCTTATTTTTCTTGGGTTGTTTCACAAATTAGGCTTCAGCCAGCAGCATCTAAACTGTAGTTAGAAAATGTTAAAATCTTGTCAGCAGCTACAGTCCTACCCTGCTCATCCGTAAATGTCATATGATCGCCTACCCAGCACTATAAGGTACAGCTGACAATTCATCAGTTTTGCATGGATCTTACAACAAAAATAAAAAAAAATTGCTGGCTCTGTAACTAGATAACCTTAAATATATACCAACAAGTAGCAGACATGCAAAAAACATCTGGCATAGAATTATGCACTATTTGTTTGGTTAAGTACACTCCCAGAAACATGTTTAGAATTCTTCCATTTTAGCAAAAGAAATGGCAACAGATATTGACAGGGAACAAATACCAGTCTACTGCAATTTCCCAAACCACTACCTCCTGGACAAACCACATATCCTACTGAACTAACAACTTCTCCCCTTCTACATAGGGTACAAACTGCTTTGTCTGTCCCATTCACTTTTTTATGTCTTTACTTGAGTAATCACCTGTTCAGAAAAGTAGCCCCACAGTTCCAACCATCCAACCCTCTTTCCTTAAAACATGACATCTTCTCTACCTTGAGCATTCCACTTTGTACATGCAAATTCTATTTGTGCTTTCCACACTGTATGCAAATGGATTCTGTAGATTCCCATAAAGCATTTAAAACTGAGCCCCTCATTTCTTCAAGAACAAACATATTTAGTTCTAATAGGTTTTCTGATGAACACAGTGCACCATTTTTTATCCTCCTCTGTACTGCTTGCCATGAAGAAGAAAAAAGAGAGAAAGAACTTCAGAAATGCAAATAAAATTCTTACCAGTTCGCTATATAGAGCACTAACCAATTGCTGCGGTCTGCCATTGATGACTCTACTGAAAGCTTTGCCTGCATTTTTTTACTGCTCTGTCTTATTTTCTGCAGATCATTAGCTCACTTGACGAACAGTACAAAGTTCTCCCCTACTACTGTTGTGACTGCTTCTTCCCTAGCCATGTGCTTTTTTTCAAAGATTATTGTCTCCTAAGAATGTATTACATGGAATTTCTAGGGCTGAAATAAAATTACCTTTAGATTATTCCAAAAGCATTACATGCATAGCTTTGATAACTTTTGCTATAGTAAGCTTGCGGAACATATTTGTGTAAAAAAAAAAAAATGCAATATTCTTTCTTGCAGACCTTCAGTAATGTCACTTAAGACACTCAGATGAGATGAGTCACCGCAAGTACTGATCCTGGTGGCAGTCTAAGTGCAGTACCAGCAATCTCAGAGAATTTGTCAAATGACATGTTGTTAGGAGAACGGGCATGTCAGCAAGTAAAACAATTTTCTGTGGAAAAATCTGCACTCCACGCTACCATGAACAGGGAGACCTCTACACCCTATATTTATCTACACCCCATATTTATCAACAATTAAACTGCAGTACCTCAGGCAAACAAGAATTTCCCCATGAGGTGATTTTGATTAACTAGTCATAAAGAATTGTGTTTTACTGAACCATAAGACTGCTGTGGCACACTAAACCGTAATTGTCTTTCCAAATCAGCAGACACTTTCTATCACCTTCTAGGTAATTCTGTCTATCCACTATTATACCTCTGCTATTGCCCTCTCGCTCCATGTCTGTCCAATTTTCTCACCAACTTACTAGATGCAAATTCTGGTGCACTTTCTGAAAACAATATTAATATTTAGTGCGGTGGTGGTGCTGCGGTGGAGCTGTCGCCTCACAGTAAGACATTGTCCTGTTCGATTCTCAGCTAGAGCGTCTTGTGTGTGGAGACATGCATGAATGGGTGTACCTTCGTTGAAGGTTGTGCGTCAGGGCTGGCAACTCAGCACGTAAAAATTTACTGCCAATCATTAGCGGACCGGAGTTCCGCTGTGACGACCCCTAACCAGGAAAAGCCAAAAGACACAACAAGTCTACCACCCTCTCTCTTTGCCCCTCATGGCACTCCTGCTCTTCTCTCCACCTTACCTACCTCTCCCCATTCCTTACTCACCACCTTTGGAAATGCTTTAATACTGCTTTTATAAAGAATAGGCTTCAGTATTTGATTTCTTAAACAGCACTCATTTGGCATATCCTTAAGCCTGCTTTTACTGTTTTAACACTGGAAATGTTTTGTAGCTCCATTATGTTTAATGGTTACATTTTATTGTAGCCACTGGACTGGACTAAAAAAGGTCTATATGGCTCTAAATTAATTAATGCATACGTGCTTTGAGTTTACTGTTCTTACTGCTTAGTTATAAAAATACTAGGACAGACGAATTACTACTTTAAAGAAGGGTATATACAAAAACTAGGAAAATACAAAACAGTTATATGTGATGAAAACTGTGTGCAGAGTCACTTAACTACAATTTGAAGCAGTTACTGTGCTCATTAATAGAGTTGAGCTGAGTTTTCTTCAATTTTTCACAAATTAACCTATTCTTCTAAAATGAATTAAATCAATCAGAACCACTTCATATGCACATGACACTATGTACCAGTAGTGAAATCAAGTGTTTGGGCTTTTTCATAACTATGGCCCAGACAATCTGAGTTTGATTAGCAAATCATGCATCTGAGGCACTTGCAGGGAAAGGGCATTTGTCTAGGCATTCCTTGCGGGGAGGCATGGTTCATAGAGGGGGAGTAGCTTTCCAACATAAAACAGGTGAACCAAGGGATAGGTCCATAAATGACAAAATGCCTCAGTTGAAGCCATCAAAAGCACACACATACACGCACACAAGCGATACCTTAAGATCCACATCAGCCCCAGTCACAGAATGGTTGGAGATAGCCTTGGAGCTGTAGGAGAGGCTGGTAGATTCAGTGACTGACAGGAACACTGGGGTAAGCCAGAAAAAATGAAGTACAAGGAATCAAAAATAAAAAAAAGTAAACATGCAGAAGCGGTCACCTCACAAAACAAAACTTTAATAACAAACATTTTTGCCTTTGGATTTACTCTCTAGCCCTCTCTCCACAGAGATTTTTCATAATGTTAGCACCATTTAGAAGCATACCCTTATTTACCAATTACATGAGAAAACCTGTGAACTGCTATATGAAGTTACAAGTAATGTCTTCTGTTTTTGTTGAGGTGCAATTACTGACTAGCTGAAGTAAATGCATCCATCTTGTTATATGAAGATCCTGAAATGGTAATGTCTTCTGGCATTAATTTTCATTAAAAAAACACGCATGTACGACTTTAGGGTCACCACTGCTAGTATTTCTGGTTACAGCTCTCTGAAATAAATACTGCCAACTGGATAAACGTAATGTTCAAAAGCAGCATTTAGCAACACCAGGCTTGTCACCCAGCTATCATGGCACTTCAAACCGTGGAGATGGACAAGCCATTTCACATCTCTTGGCTACAGCTATGCAGCCGTTCTGTCCATCGATGTGAACTTCAGTCAAAAATACATTAGTTCCAGTGCTATGAATTTAGGCCTAAAAATAATTTGGAAACTTTGTCTCAGCTTACACTGGTGCTCATTGGGTACAATCGTCTTGGCTGGCTGGCCTGGAATCACTTGCAGGATCAGATTTCTTTCCTGTAATGGTTTCCTAATACAAATCCTTGTTCAAAGAACAGTCAGGCACAATTATCTAAACAATTCTCACAATACAGGCTGACTAAAGAAAATGAGACCCAAGAATTTGAAAAATAAAACGTTCAAATTGCATTATAGGCAATCTTCTAGTCTGACACCCCTAAGGCTGACTCTGGCACCATGTATTTCAAACAGATCATTAAATCGCAAAACAGAAAAGATGAAGGGATTTACGTGAAATGACCCAACATCTCCCTTATTGTATGCTAATTTATGTCCCAGAACTCTGAAAGGAAAGAAAGACAAGTACTTCCATTCTCTTTCGACATGTTACTCTTGAATGAATCCTGAAAGCAGCATAGATTAAATAGTTTTGAAAAAAGCAGTTATTTTATTTAGAATGGTCAATGCACTCCTTCAACCCATAGCTGTCAACCTTCTATTTCCAAAATAAGGAACACTAACCTTCAGAATGTGGAACAAACAGGCAAAATGTGGAACACACAAAAATGGCTTACTAACATCTTCAACTAGGAAGGTCATAGGATGGTTAAAATATGCTGGTTTTACTTATAAAAAAGATCTGTTAATGAATTACCATGATTCAGTTCTAATTACCATGGATATCAGTTAAAAAATTCCTAACACTGAATGTGTGACAGGCCCTTTCAATGTGGAACATTGAGGAATGTGAACTTTTTAAGACCCCAAATGAGGTACGTTCCTCATAAAAAGGTACACCTGAGAGGTATGCTTTCACCTTCTTCTGATGTTAGTACTCCATGCGTCAAGAAATATGTCAACAGTGCCTTTGGGACTATTTTAGTGAATATAAATGTACATTAATCCGAGAGTAAACCTGAATATTTAAGAAGATAAATTAAAGTAAGAAAACAACAAAGGAGGAAATATGAAGCAACGGCTTCACAAATTTGTAATGATTAAAATCAACAACTTAACGCTTTCATCTGTACTCTACAGACTTCAGGAATTGTTGAAACCAATATGTCATCAGTTTTATATACAAAACCCTAACCATTCACAACTTTAAGTTAATAATAACTTAAGTGAAAAAAATCACACATATCTTAAATATTAAACAGTGCAAGTGAAGCAATAAAACCAGATTGAAATTGACTGAAATTTTATCCACTGTTAAATGATTCCAAACATTAACCATACTAACAGTGCTATTAGTAATATACATATATAATACATAAAACTTAAAAACAGTTATTAGTCTAAACAAAGTTTATAGTCTACAAATAAAAATATATAAAATATAAATCATAACTTGTCAGCTCTCATCTTAATTACACCAGTTCATAGGTGTGTTCTAGGCTAATGGCCCTGGGGCCTTTACAAGCCTAGCCATAGGATTACCCTGGCATAGTGCCACCCGATCTTAGTTCCCAGTGACTCTGTCGAATAGAGCCACTGGAGTTATCCCCGGAGTGAATTTTCTATTACCCATCCACTCAAGATTTCTCTTGAATAGGGTCAGCGAGGTGCTCTGCTTGACATGTATGGGAAGTCTGTTCCATAGCATGGTCAGTCTCTGGGTTATGAACCTGTCCCTCCAGCATGTTCTGTTAATTGTGGTAATGAGGTTGAGGTCTCTGGAGCATGTGGTGTGGAGGGATTGGGATTTCTTTAGATGTAGCATTTCTAACAGAGCTGGGTCTTTGTAAGTCAAGCAGAGAGCGTCTCTAAATAGGCGATATGAGACAGAGAATAGTTGGGAGTTTTTTTGAGTCTGTCCATATAGGACAAGTGTTTAAGGCCTAGGATCCTCTTTGTGAGGTACTTTTATGGATATGACTTTAATCATTACATTTTCTGAAGCCGTTCCACAGTGGAACCTGAGTATTTGTTGAAATATCCACGCAGACTTAAAATAACAGAGTTCTAGGGAGTCAGACAAATAAATATCCCAGTTGGCAAACTTTCTTTTATTTGAGATCTTAATATGCCATGATGACTTTGGTATGGCTTGTTGACTCCACACAGACTATTTCAGCTGGTTTTTTTTAGTTAAAAAAAAAAAAAAAAAAAAAAAAAAAACTTAGTAGACCTGGATGAAGTAGGGATCAAGTTCACATATTTACAATGCAGGGGAGCTTTACCCCCTAGACTTCCTTACCTAATGTAACAACCTGCGGAGTCACACATCCTCAGGAAAGTTATGATTTTTTTATTGTTGAAGCACTCCGACAGACGGTGTACATCCCACCATACTCCTCTGAAAAGTTCAGACAGTGCTTAATATCAACATTCTACCATTTGGTTACAAGTCGAGCACCAATGGTAGCGAACATTCAGTAATGGCTTATTCAGTTATTGTTCCAGTAGTGAGGGCAGTAAATGCAATGTGATAAAAAAAAAAAAAAAAAAAAAAAGATTGCAACTGATTTTGTCAACAGCCCTCCACATGACAATGAAATGAAAGAAAACAGAGCTGTTGAAAGTAATCATTGTAAGAGTACTACCTCAAAGAGTGCAGAATGGTGAAAAAATATGTAAAAGAAAGGCCCTTACTGGGACTAAATATTTTACTTAGGCAGGTGGTGACACAGTATGAACCTCAAATATCAAAGCAGGCCTGTATCTGAACAGTCTATGTTAATGCGAATGCTGACTGTAATTCATAGAGAAGAAATCAAGCATACCGCAAGATGAGTAGGAGTCTTTAGGAGAGTTACAGAAAAGGAACATCTTCTGTAACAGTCACTAATACACTGGCAGAGGAGGAAAGAAAATGAGGAGATATGAACAATTGCTATACAATTACAATTAGGCCACAGCATGATACCTGGTCATGACATCTACTACTGCTGAAGCAGTCACTAACATGTAAAACAATTACTGCAATGTCAGCAGCACAAAACTCGTGCTGTCTGTGGCACATGACTATGCGACATTTTTAACAGGTTAAAAAAAAAAACAAATAGGAGAAAAGGTTCAGTATTTATACAGGATTGTAAAAACTGAATAGTACTTCCAGAGATATTTTATAAAAAATACTTGCTGTTTCAGGCACGTGAAAAGGCAAGACACCCTGGTGAATATATAAAATTCTCATTGTGAATACCTATGCATGCCTTATTTTATACATAGTAAACAGTAAACAATTATCTTTGATAGGTAGAGAGGGCTACAACCAACCATTTTTACAATGAAAGAAACTGCGGTATATGCATGTAATTCAGTACACAAAGGACAATGATCAGGTCTCCAGTCATAATCAACTTGCTATGTGTTCAAGAGCTCCCTTTTATAATTCTATGACTTGTATGTGCAGGTCCAGAACTTACAAAGCAAAAATCTGAAAACATTAAAGAGCAAATGTCAGACTGCATGTTCTCCTTTAATGTTTTTTTTACAAGGAGGCCATCCCCTCTCCCCAAATTTATATATACAAACTCAAAAGGATTACTATACCTTATTGAAATATTCTTTTTTCTCTAGACAGCAACTTAATTTAGCATGTGCAAGGCCATATTTTCAGTAACTCAGTCTCACTATTCCAGGACATGCACTTGAGTCCTAAAATTTCAAACAGTTACTGTGTTCAAGACATGATGTATAAAAATTCACCTAAAGAATGGAGTGAAGTTAAACTCAATTCAAGGAGAGATCCAATCCTAATTCTTTGTAGTATATGGAGATTTAGCTGCTCAGATGCACTACTGTTTACATAATACAACTGTTGAAACACAAAATGTTTAGCACTACCAAATGGACAACAGTCATACGTTGTGGTGCTCCTTTTTAAAACCTGACAAGACACTTCACTCTGTCACACTATTCTTTTTTTAGAACAGTGAAGTTAACTGCACACCATTTAAAGCTGTTGTTCTGTTGTGGTTGGCATCAGATGCTGTTATACTCTTGCAGGATACTAGAACTTAACAGTGCAGAGAAGTATTTTCCCACATTCAAAGCATAACGAACTTAACAGTGCAGAGAAGTATTTTCCCACATTCAAAGCATAACTGTGGTGCTACATGTAAAACATAGGCACTTCACGGCAGTCTTCCAGTTTTTCATTCTGCCAGCTTGTGTGCAATGCATCACACTGCCTTGCAACAGTTGTTTTACATTTTGATTCATTTTTTTTGTTTTTGCTTCTTTAAAAAAGGAGGGAAAAAGATGTTCTCTCTCTCTCTGTCAGCCATAGCAAACCTCAGTATGCAGCAGGACAGAACTCTCAAGTAGAGGACGTGTGTGTTAACTGATGTGATAAGTAAAAAATTTTTAGCAATTATAAAAAATAAATGGATGAAATCTCTCTGTTACACAAGCTGTTTACCCCCTTTATTTCCTCAATTTAAACCATGTGTTGAAACCATCTCCTCATAGTTCAGAGCTTCATTCCCCCTGGTAACATCTCTCAAATTTGGTAGTGCTAGCTGCTTTGGGCCTTCCCCTTCTACTTAAAGTCAATATAAAGTGCATGGGTCAATTCTGATAAGTATGGAAAAGTAATAACTCTTACCCACTCTACCTTAAATGCAAGTCTCACAAAAAAAGAAGGGAGAATTTCACACAATTTCCAGAAAAAAATTAGTCTCTTTGTGCCATACAGCCTCACACTATTTGGGTCACCTGCTCAGAACCTGGCTGGGGTTCCCTCCAAGTAGAAACTACATGTTCTCCATTTTATCAGTGTGGATGCTCAATTGCATCTATAGTTTTCTCCATGTCAAAGCATGCAGCTATGTGAAATGGTAATGTTCAAATTACACTTGGGTCCATGTAAAACGCTACTGTAAGAATACTTCCAGTTCCAGCATTAGTTCCCATCTTATATCCACTGCTTCTCACACTAGGCAACAGCAAACTTCATCTGAATTAGAAAAATATGGAACAAAGAGTAGAAGGTATGAAGCAACACCATGAAATTTTACACACCTCTGGGTAGCCAAAACCACCCAAAACTCTGAAACTTCATTTTAGAATATGTAGACCAGAAAGACAAATTTGTTTATTAAATCAATCAAATGGAACAACGGCTGAATACATAACAATCCAAATGCCTCCCTATATGGAGCTATATTGAATCATTAATACAAAATTACATCAAGACTCAGCATAGCTAAGACAATCTGTTGAATTATCATAGGTTGATATAACCTGCAAATTTTTGCAGAAGGGTAAACTCTCACCTGCATCCTCAACCCCTTCCATCGATAAATACACCAACTCCAAGATTGCATAGAAGCAGGGAAAAGGACCATTTTCTTTACCAGCGGTCACATGATCTTGGGTACACATCATCCATTTTTAGGGTTTGCACCCATTACTAAGATGGGCAGATGGCTAACCCTAATGCTGCCCCTCCCCAACCCTACACCTTAACATAGTAAAAATCTTCCCATAACACTGCCACTACACAAGACACACACAGACACAAATGCGTACACCTACACACTAACACTACTACATCTACCCTTTTACCCAACCCTGACCCTAATCCTAACATACACACACTCGTACATAAACATACAAAACTGATTACCCATCTATCCACGACCTTAACCTAGACTACCACTCACACACATTCTGTACATTCACTATTAAGCACCCCCTCCCTTATCACTCCGTGACCAGACATTTGATAAATTGAGAAACCATGTACGTGTGTGTGTGTGTATATATATATATATATATATATATATATATATATATATATATACATACACATATGTAATTTATCTCATTTTCTGTGTGTGCACACATGTATATATATATATATATATATATATATATATATATATATATATATATATATAAAATCTACAGATGTGTGCACATGTGCATACGTATACATACACACAAACATTCATAAATATCTTACATCTCAGACTATAACTATTACTAGTATACCAAGAAGACCATTTTTTTGCAATAGCTGAACTAAGTTATAATTTGTTAGTGTAACAGTAACTTGATGTCCAGCTTGCAGTTTTTAATCATACTTTACTGGCTGACTTTCTCTACTCATGTTGCCAGATCAGACCTTGAGGAAATGCTTACACCTCATTAGTGGTGTTAAGCTGTTCCTAAATACTTAAACATGGTAGTTCCTCACTCAAGACCACAACAAACCACAATGGTTTATAGCTTACATCCACAAATACTGAAAAAAGGGAGTTCCCCAGGCTAAATTATGTTAAATTTTACTGGTTTATGGCTTACTGCCATGATCACAATATTTTGTTTTACTTTATACACTTACAGAAAGCAATTATTTTAAATAAAATCCGATGTAGTGTCAAAATATGGATTTCATACTGTTCATCCTGATTAATATACCTAGACTCAGGTAGGCACCTCACAGTACCCATATACACCCAAGAACAGTTCCTAAAATCATTTACAGATCAACTAAAGCTTTACCTAAACAGTTGCCAGCTTTGTACATGTGATGTTCCTGGACAATCTCCAAACCCTTATCATCATCACTCTTACGTAACTGGCCATAATACAGCTACTTCTTCACAAATCTCTTAACTCTCTGACCATTATCTATCGTTCACAATCTCTTAACTATCATCCATCCCACTCCAGTACTATATCTCCCTTTTACTCGAACCTCCTCCATACACCTTCATAATTTGTAACAATCATCCTATAATTACTTCACGGTCTCCTTCTCAATATCTATTTTCAGCTGATTTCATTTGAAAGTAATTAGACTCGTATAAATTAATATTAGCTAATATTTTACTGTATTCTTTAACTGTCATGTTTCTATTAACTGATATCAGTACAATTCTATGAATGTTCATTATTTTTTGATTAACTGTCATATAATTACTAGTCTATGTATGTATGTAAATTTATTCTGTAAATGTGTATAACTGCCTTCTACTCATTTCTGTAAAATGAAGCATTTCTCCCTGGGCTTCACTGAAAATGGGACATGCTAAGTTGGAATTTCCCAGAAAATAAAAACAATCTATAAATAAATAAATAAATAAATATATATAATTCTAGTATGGACAGCTCTCATTTCATGCTACGTTTGCACAAAACTATTTACTGATGAAATTTGACAAATTCATCATGCTTTATGATTTATATGGCTACAATCCATGTAAAACACATGGGTGATTTCTCTTTGATCTAAACTAGAGTTTGATCTAAAACATCACATCTTCAGGGCAATTCTGCCTTCTTTGTACAAAACAGAGTATATTGAAACACCCTACACCCTAGGGCTATAAAAATATATAATAAACATTTATTCCTTCCTTTCCCATACAAATCTATGTGGCAAACATTTCTGAAATGTTTGGATCAGTATTTATGTTAAGGGGATTTTAACAGTAATCATTTGAAATGTTGGGACCTGCTACAGCATGTCCCAAAATACAGAGACTGAATGGTCAAAAGAATAGACTTCTACATGCTAACTCCGAGATGCCTTTTCTCAGAATATTCCCTTTCCGCCAATGTATGATAATCTTGGAGTTGGTATATATAAGTTTAGGGGGTGTGAGGGGGCCTGCCCACCCCCCCCCCCCCGCAAAAAGGAGTTTAAAGGAGAAGAGTGATTTTCAAGATTCGTTCTTCTCCTGTGTTTTTTTTTTTTTTTTTCCAGCTTGTCAGCACTCGAAATTTTGAGTACCAACATCTCAATAGGGAGTTGTTTTAACTTGTGAATTACTGAGTATTCAAAGACTCCCTGCTAAGCTAGGAGATTTCACCAACTAGAATTCTCAGGGCAACTGCAAGGACAACCTATATGCTCTTACTGAACGTTTGTTGAAGGCTGCAGATATTCATCAGGTAGACTGGTTTTATCAGAATAATTTGATTAGTGGTTGCTATACCGGATGTCCATTAAGATAAATCTCAAAGGATCTGATTCGTGAATATCTATATCTTTAATACACTGACTCTCAGGTAGAATATATTTATATTATTAAACTTCACCTATTTTTTTTTCTCTTGGTTTCACTTCTATGAAACAGGTTAATCATTATTTTATTAAGCAACAAAAATACTGGTTATCAATCTAGCTACAGAGCTCAGTATCAGAAAGAAAAAGTGCACATAGGTACAGACCATTGTGGTAGTCCACCAAATAAATAGCAGTGCATGGCAACTGACTACTGGCACAAGACCCTATGATGGAAATGCATTTAATATGAGTAAATATGTTCAGTTGTAAACAAAGTTTTAAATACTAGTAACACCTGTTCTTTCAGCATCAAGTAGTCATCAAGTATCACCCAGAGACTTTACATTATCAGTACCAATTCTGAACGTTTATCTTATGACCTGTTACCATTATACACTACTAAAGTGCTAAGTTTAAGAAAAGGAAGGGAACAACATTTCACACGAGTGAATACCCTGTGCCATCACCAGAGGGTTGAGTTTCAAACCATGTTGCTTAAATGCATATAATTATGGACTCCAAACACCTCTCCAGCAATGACAGCACCACCTGCTCCTGAGTACAGGGCAGGCAAAAATGTGCTACTATTGCCCATCCTTTGAATGGCATCCCCTAGAAACAATATGCACACAGCAAGTGGCAGACGTTACAGGGAGCAAGACTATGAAAAATACAAGTCAATGGACATGATCTGAAACCACCAAAAATGGTAAGGAGCAAAACACTTCCAGATAGTGTAAGAAAATCCAGAGCAATATTGTAAATACGCCATTCAGATGCCATAGTTGACAGTGTCAACCACCACTGAAAGATCAAGACCAGCAGAAAATACCCTTGATTTATCTCAAAGAAGCCATTTAAATATCTTCAGCAGAGCTGTCTCTATGCAACGATGAGTTCTGAAGCTAACCGATATAAGTAATAGAGGCCACTAAACTTCAAAAATAACATGAACTAGAAGTACACAACTTACTTCAATCACTGTACTAACAAAATGTTGACAAAATTTGTATGGTAATTCAATTTATGAGGATTCTTTGAGATCTAGGATGACAAAGTCTTCCACTAATGCAGAAAGAAAGGCCATACATTTCAGACATTTTTTATTTTTTATGCAAGTTTGATGACTGGGGAAGTCCACTGGGCCAAGAAGAGCCCATTTTCAGTGGAGGCCCGGGGAGAAAAGCTCCACAATAATTGCAAGTTTCATTTCAGATGGTACAAAAGGACATGGTTCATACAGCTAATTAAACATTTACAGATAAGCTCCATGATATTTGCAATTGGCTTGTAACAATGTTACAAAAATGAAAAGACATAATTCAATACAGATATTTCAACATTTACATAAAGTGAATATTTCTGTTATAAACTCAATTGTAGGTTTAACATTTCAAAATATATAGCTACTAGCCATTAGTAGGTTAGGAAAATATTATGCATGGAGAGGGTAATAGTATATTTGAGACTGGAGAGTATAGTACAATAGATATTAGAGAGAAAATTAGTTTTTGGTAGGGGGGTTGTTTTGGGTGGGATGAAGTAATAGTAAAAGGTAGTTGGATGAGTCAGTGCAAGGTGGAATGAGAGGGGGGGTTAAGTTGGAGGATGGCAAGGGCATTCCCATTTGGCAGAAAGATGAGAGAGTAGCTGAGATTTGAAATTTGTATGGTTAGGTAGGTTGCATAGGTGTGTGAGGAGAGAGTTCCACTGTTTAGCTAAAGAGGGGGACAGCAGTAGATGGCCAGGAGGTCTTGCAGGTTTGTGAACCTGAAGGAGATTTTGTTTTTTGGATCTGAGTGAGCAAATGAGAATGTAAGATTTTAAAGAAGTAGCGACAGCTGGGCAGTTGGCAGGTTTAAAGATGAGCTTGTGGGCAATGATGACTTGTTGGTAACTGAGGTAGTTGGGTAGTTCAAGCCAGTTGAGGGTTAGGAGGGAGTGGCAGTGGTGGATGAGTTTTTTGAATTGGTTGCAAATTTGGAGATCTTGTGGTAGCAGGATTCAAGTTTGGACCGAAGATCAAGATGGAGATTGGTGAAAAGAGGGGCACCATACATAAGGGAGGGGAGTAGGAAGGTGAATGCAAGAGTTTAATGGGTACAGGGGCTTAGGAAGTGGTTGTGCCTGTAGAGGAGACCTAACTTTTGGTGGGTTTTCTTGACTGCGGAGCAGATCTAAGTGTCAAATTTCAGTTCTTCATCAATAATGATGCCAAGAAGCTTGGTGCTGGGAACGATTTTAAGGAGGGTGTTGTTTTGGCTCTGTATGGTGAATGTGGATTTGTCACTGGAGTTTTTGGTAGGGGAAAAAAGTAGCTGGAAAAACAGGCGATGGTGGTGAGAGAGAGATGTAGGGTGGAGAGTTGGCATATAAGTAGGGTGTGTGAAATGGTGTCAAAGACCTTTGACAGATCTATGAATAGTGTGGATACGCACTTGCCTGAGTTGCGTTTGAGGTTTAAGGTTTCAAGAAAGGAAAGAAGGGCAGTCATGGTGCTGTGGCCAGGGTGGAAGCCATGTTGGGTAGGGGAGAGGAGACCGTTTAGTGTTACATGTGCCATAAGTTGTGCTTGTATTGTTTTCTCTAGTATTTCAGAAAGAGGGGAAAGGATGGCAATAGGCCTGAAGTTGGTGGTATCAGTATTTTTGCCACCTTTGTGGAGCGGGATGATGTAAGCATGGCACCAGATAGAAGGGACGTATGATTCTTGTATGGATCTATTTATAAGGTTTGAGATGGGATAGGCAATGCTGTGTGCAGATTGTTTGAGGAAGGTGAGTGGAAGGTTGTCGGGTGCATTGCGACAGGGTTTGAGTTTGAGGAGAAGTCTTTTTATAGTGTTTGTGGGGATGGGCTTGAGGCAGAAGGATGTGGAGGAAGGTTGATGACTGGGGTGGTGACTGGGGCAGGAGGAGGTGGTGGTGGAGGAGGGGGGTGAGAAGGAGGCTGATAGTTTAGCTATGCAGTTTATGAAGAATGAGTTGAACTGGCTGGCTGTTTCAAGGTTGGAGAAATTGGGGTCTGGGCAGGGGTTTTCTTTGTTGCCAGGGTGCAGCATAGATGATATGGAGTCCCAGAATTTTTTTGGGATTTGTTGAGTGCAAGGACTACAGTTTGGAGTAGTGGGCTTTGCGGTCTTTAATTATTAGTTTTTTTTTTTTTTGCAGAGTTTCGTAGTTGCTTATACTCTAGGAGGGTGTTAGGGTTTTTATGTTTTTGATACGGTTTCCATTTTTTGTCCCTTTGGTGCACAGCTAGTTTAGTATCTTTTGATAACCATGGGCAGGTATTGGTTTTGATACATTTGGTTTGAGGGGGGCTTACTGAATGAGAAAGGTTAGGAATGAGTAGTTGAAGTAGGAAACGGCAATATTTAGAGGAAGGGTTTTTAGAAGGGACCAGTCAGTATGCTAAGTATTCGGAGAAAGTTAGAGGGTTGAAAGAGGAGAGGTTGCGGGTTTGGATGTAGTGGCGTTGCTTATGCAGTGGAGATGGGAGACAGTCGGCGAAGGCTGGTAGGTGATTTCTGAGAGGATCAGGTAATGTTCTGGCTTTGGTAATAAGGTTTGGGTAAGTTATTAGGATCCAGTCAATGATTCTACCAGAGGTACCATCTTTAGTTGGTCTGGTTGGAGACTGTATTAGTTGGGAGAAGTTGTACAGGTTGTGTGGGACGGGGCTTCAGAGTTAATAGCATTCCAGTCAATATTGATATTACAGAGTATATAGGTTTCATTTTTTTATATTGGAGGAGAACCAGGACAGTATGTTTTCAAGAGTTTTGATATTATCACCAGGGGGAATACAGATGGCAGAGATAAATATTGACTTGTGGTTGTTTATTTTTAGTACACCTATTATAATTTCAGCGTTGGCAAAGGTTGGTATTTTATTGGAGTAGGGAGTTATCGTATGGGAGGTAGGGTAGATTATTGCTACTCTACCTCCTTTTTGTGGGCTCTGTCATTTCGAATGATTTGGAAACCTGGTGGTAGGATTTTGCTATCTTTTATATAGGTTTTCAGCCAGGTTTCAGAAATGGCGGTAACGTTGGGGTGGTTATGGGAGAGCCTGGCAATGAAGGTTTGAGATTTTGTTTTTTAGGCTTTGTGCATTAAGTGTTGTAAGGTGAATGGACTTTGAGTTTGTGGGTTGAGTGGAGGGTTTGGTGAGACTGATGTTAGAGATGGGTCCAGGGTTGGGATGGATGTCGCCGGCTAATGAGAGAGAGATGTGGTGGAGTAGAAGAGTGAGGCAGTGTGTTGGGCAAGGGTAGCTTGGGTTGTGTGAGAGTAGTGATTTTCTGGTACCACATTTAAGAGGGGAGTAGGGGGGGTTGGGAGCAGTTTTGGTTTGAAAAAATAGATTGGGTTAGAGGTAAAGATTTCATGTGAGATGGAGGAGTAGGATGGGAAGTGAGGTTTATGGTAACATATAGTGCAGTGTGTGTGAGAGTTATGAGAAGTGTAGGGAAAAAGTGTGAGATAGGTAAGAGAAGAGAGAGAGATTAGTACGGCAAATGGGATTACAGGGAGAGATGTTATGTAGAGCATTGTAGGAGGGGTGGATGTTTGGGTTGATTTAGATCTACAGTTGGGTGGGCTTTGGCTTAGATGTACTGCGATTGGAGAGGTGTTGGGTGGGGAGGAGTCATGGGATGTATAAAAAGTACAGGTAGTAGGGGTGGGTGGCATTTGGGGGCAGGGTAGGGGAGCAGAGTGAGCCCGAAGGGTGAACGGAGCAGGTTACCTTCCGGGAGGAGCAGCAGCCGCCAAACATAAAACAAACAATCAGTGAGAAGTTTAGCAACTACAGAAATAGGACAGCCTATCATTTTGGTTTGAATGTTACCTTTCTCTTTGTTTTTATTACTTATGCACCAATGGGGAGCTGCAGTTCACCGAGAAAGGGACATGCAGTAAGTGCACACTACTGAGGGATACCTATGAGACAGACAGAAACAGAGTGTAGTCAGGCAGAGGTTTTTAGTATTTAAAGATGGCGCCGCAGCTCAGCAGAGGAATAAGTAAACTCTCAAGAGGAAGAGGGAGGGAACAGACAGGACTGACA
>NC_056741.1:408102680-408143949 GCF_019279795.1 Protopterus annectens
TATGAGTAAGCACAAAATTATCATTTTGTGAAATCACACCCCTTCAACTATTGAAATTTATTGGCCATCCTACTGTATTCCATAGTACCAGAATACAAAAGTGACCACCCCCTTTCAATCTATCTTGCTGTTTTAAAAAGAGTGACTCTCCTCTAAAACTTAACTTTTTAGACAGGTAAATCTTAAGTTACCTACTTTCACATCTAATTCCTCTAGTGCACACTGCAGTGTTTAGGATATACCATTTTTTTCATCTTACCTTTAAGCATCTATTGCAAGACCACCAGTTATTGGAGAGCCCACATTCTGCCTCTCGGTAGTCATCTTGTGATTAGTGCTTCTGTTTTCTCCTGGCGAGAGAAGGAGTGCAGTTACATTATTTCCTGGAAACTGCTGATCACCAGAAAGCTTAAAAACTGCTTTATAGGTGACAGCTTGGAATCTGTACTTATATTCTGATCCCGGTGATAGTAGCTGCAGAGTGCACTGATTCCTGACTCTTTCTTGTTGGAGTCCCTGTGACTAGCACTTGCTCTAAAACCTGCTGGAAAGCACTAGGAAGCCTTAAACTGATACAACCACTCAACTCTCCTTGCTAATATGGACAAATTAATCATAGGCACTAAACAGCCTATAACTGCAATGCACCTTGCCAAGTTAAGGGAAAACAGCTCTTGTACTTTATACAAAAAGCACCTAAGCAGGCATGTCCAAGGGTCAGCTTCCAGTGATTTCTCCTGTCCACCTGGTGAATCTGGGCATACTGGGGCAATGCAGCAATTCCCTCATGTACACAGACAACCCTCTCCTCCTACCACCCAACACTACAACCTGCGAGAGATGCACTTACATAGCCAAACTGGAAGCAAAGCTCTCTCCAGCCAAGATTGTGCTAGACAATCAAGAGGAGAAGGTTAACACCCGCACTACACCTCAAGCAACACATAGGCCTTCAAAACCCTCACTACCAACACCCACACATAACAAACACTAAACCCACATATGCAGAGGCCCTTAACATTAACCTGCCCAAGCAAAAAGGACCTCTGAAGCTGAAACGCAAACACCAATCACAACCAAAGTATCACATAGCTCACAACACCTGTGTGCCACCCAACAACAGCCGCTAAGCCAAGACAACGTACCCAACACTTTAGTCATAGGTGACTCTATAGTCAGGCACACTGATGTCCCACTCATCAGGCTGAACAATAAAATTACAGTCAGCTGCCAGTCGGGTGCCAGGATCCGCCACATAACGCATGCACTCAAGACACTCCAAAACAAGTACAAATACGACTGTCATTGTCCGTGTTGGAGGAGTGAATGACTTGAGATGTACCTCCCTGGACTACATGAAAACAGACACGGAAGAACTCTCGGATCATGTGGCCCAGGCAGGTATGACCCTAGCCCTGAGTAGCATCCTACCTTCACCCAGAATGATACCACAGTACAAGGACAAAATGATTGACTAGAAACAATTGGCTAAGCTACTGGTGTCATTCAAAGGGGATCCAGTATCTGTCTGCCTGGGATGACATGATCGACAAACCACGATGCTTTGCCAGAGATGGTCTGCACCTGTTGCCCCTGGGATTCAGGTTACTGGCCAAGGCTCTCGCCACTCCTATAGTGCCTTTTTTAGGCAAGACTCAAAAGGACAAAACCACCACTATAACAGGTACAAGTATGCAAAATCTGAAGGTAATGCTACTTAATGTTAGAAGTTTAAACCTCAAAATGCACTCTCTCGAGGCACTCCTAAAAATGAAGAACATCAATATCTGTGCAGTAACTGAAACCTGGTTCAAAGCTCCAGACAGCACCACTGCAATACCAGGCTACAACTCTTACCATACTTTTTGGCCACCAAATCAGGACCGAAACACTAAAGGTGAGGGAGTGTCCATATTCACCAAGGACATTCACACCTCCAGGCAAGTTGCCTAACACAATGCATCCGAAATTCTCCAGGTGCAACTAACACTAGGTAAGACTGCAATCCAAACTGTAGCTCGCTACAGATCCCCCACCATGCCCCAAGATTCTCACTACACCTTTCTAAACATACTGGAAAATATTCAGATACAACCAAAAGTACAGTTGTGTACACTTATCATAAATGTAGATGTTAGAGAGTGTATTCACTGTTGCAGTCATTACATTTGGGTTATCTGCTTGCAGGTAGCCCTCAGTCAGCCTAATTAACAAAGTATTGGGTCCTGCATTGGTTGCTGTCCCTTCTTCCATGAAGTCAGGTCGTCAGGGGTATAAAACATTTAGCCGACGCCATTACATCAGTTTTTCTTGCCCCAGATGTCAGGTGCCCCCCTAATGGGAAGCAATTAAATATAAAAGCACAAAGATATACCTCCAACAAAAAAGCAAATACACCAAAAAGGCTTTTAACCATAGTAAAGGAAAGTATAGGTATAGCCAAAAGAAGTTGGGGGACTGGAGGGAGGGTAACCAAGACTGCAAAAGTGAATACACTCGAACATCTACATTTATGGTAAGTATTAAACAACTGTACTATGTTCTTCATGTTTTACTGTTGCAGTCATTACATTTGGGTAGATTCCCAAAGCTATGGTTGGTAGGAGGAATTTAGATAGCATTAGGGCCAGCTATAAGGCCCTGCAAGACTGCAGTGGCAAAGCCAGCTCTGGATTTAGAGAAAAATTGGCAAATGATAATGCTTGGTGAAAGTATGTACAGAACTCCAGGTAGCAGCTTCTAGGAAGTCCCTGGTACGGACGCCTCTGAGAAAGGCTGTAGAGGTAGATGCAGCCCTGGTAGAGTGAGGTCTGATCCTCTGGGGGATAGGTTTTCCATGGTGTTTATAGCAGAAATGAATGCAATGGCTTATCCATTTAGAAATGGTTTGCTTTGAAATAGCCTTCCCCTCTGCCCCTGCAGCAAATGCCACCAGCAGTTGTTCATATTTCCTTTGAGGTTTAGTCCTGTCCAAGTAGAATCTAAGTTGTCTGTGCACATCTTAGGAATGCAGTATCCATTCCCCTTTATTCTGTGGATTAGGAAAGAAGGTTGGCAAATGAATGGACTGATTAAGAGCCACACTGGTTACCACCTTGGGCACGAAGGATGGATTAGTTCTGAGGGACACCCTGTCCGTATGAAAGATGATGAAAGGCTCCACTGCCATAAGGGCCTGTAATTCAGATACTATTCCAGCTGAAGTGATTGCTAAAAGGAAAGCTGTTTTCCAAGAAAGAAATTTTAAGTCCGCAGTAGCAGCTGGCTCGAAAGGAGGTATAGCGAGTTTTTCCAAGACAAAGTTAAGATCCCAGGCTGGGGTTGGAGCTCTCCTGGGTGGTCTCATATTTTTGGCCCCTCTGAGGAACTGCTTGAATAGTGGATGAGAGAAGAGGGGAGGTTCTGTGTTATAATGAGCTGAAATGGCTGAGGTGTGGATTTTAATGGAGGAAAAAGACAGGCCCTTGTGAAGCAGCTCAGTTAAGTATTGTAAAATCTGAGGTAAACTGGGTGCTGCTGTGCTCATCCCTTGAGATTTGTACCAGGCACAGAATCTTTTCAATTTTTCAGCATACGATTTTCTAGTACTAGGACTCCTTGCCTCTAAAATGATATCCATCACAGGTTTGCTGAGGGATAGTAAAGGAGAAATTAAGTAATTAGCCTAGCTGCAAGTTTCAGTGTTAGAAGCTGACGGTGCAGAATCTGGTTCTCCTGCGGAGACAGAAGGGAAGGAGTCTGAGGC
Source organism: Protopterus annectens (assembly GCF_019279795.1). NCBI lineage: Eukaryota > Metazoa > Chordata > Ceratodontiformes > Protopteridae > Protopterus > Protopterus annectens. The sequence continues at coordinate 408,106,426 of NC_056741.1, forward strand.
AGGTGCCATGGAGATAACCATGTCACACTGCGAAGGAGGGGGTACCAGTGTTGGTGCGGCCAGTCTGGAGCAATCAAAATCATCCTTGGTTTGTCCTGTTTGATTTTTAGTAGTACTTTGGAGAGCAGAGGCAGAGGGGGGGGGGGAGGGGGGAAGGCATAGACTGATAGGTGTTTCCAGCAGAAGGACAGAGCATTCACTTTCCAGGTTTGTTTGTGGGGAGTCCTTGTGAAAAATTTGTCCAATTGGTAGTTCTGGTGAGAGGCAAACAGGTCTATATCTGGTCTCCCCCATTTGCTTGTCAACATGTTGAAAATCCTTGGTTCCAGTTTCCACTCATGTGGGTCCATGAGTTTTCTGCTTAGTCCGTCTGCCAGTGCATTTAATTTTCCTGGCAGGAACTGAGCTTGTAGGTGCACTTTGTAGTTCAAGGCTGTGTTCCACAATGCCATGGATAGTCTGCAGAGGGGGTAAGAATGTGTACCTCCCTGCTTGTTATGTACCACATAACAGTGGTGTTGTCCATCTTTACCATTAGTTGCCCTGGAAGAATCTGGTCTTTGAAGGCTGTCAGAGCATTCTGTAAAGCTAACATTTCTTTTTGATTGATATGCAAGTGCATTTGACTTGGGTTCCATTTGCCCTGCATGCACTTCCCTGCCAGGGGAGCACCCCCCATGCATAGTCTGATGCGTCTGTTAGGGTTTGGGTGGCAGGCGGTGGTGTGAAAAGTAGCCCCTTGATTTGGTGGCAATCCTCTGCCCACCAAAGGAACTCTAGGTGTAGGCAAGGTATGATAGGAATCATTGTTCTAGGTCTTGAGAATGTTGACACCATAGGCTTTTTAGATACAACTGTAGTTTCCTCATATACAGTCTTGCATATGGAATTAGAAGAATGCAGAAGGCCATGAACCCCAAGGCTTGCAGTATTTGTTTTGCAAATAGCAGGGTTTTTGTGGCCACTTGTTTGAAGTAGGTTGTCAAATGAATTTGTTTCTGTGATGTGAGGTAAGCCATCTGGGAAGTTGTATTCAAGCTTGCTCCCAGTAATATAATTTGTTGACAGGGTACCAGGTGTGATTTCTTTCCATTTATGGTGTATCCCAGACAAGTTAGAACCCTTTGTACAAAGGCCAGATGATTCAAAAGTATGTCCTGGCTTTCTGCCTGAATTAGACAATCATCCAGTTATGGGTATATCTGAATATTTCTTTGCCTGCAAAATGCAAAACCTGGAGCTAGGCACTCTGTGAATACCCTGGGCGCAGTAGATAAGCCAAAGGGCAGTGCAGAGAACTGATAGTGCGTGTAGCCTGCTTTGAAGCGTAGGTATCTTCTGCAAGATTCCCCGATTGGGATGTGCAGGTATGCTTCTTTTAAATCTATTGTTGCCAACCAGGCATCTTTGCCTAGCATAGGAAGTAATTGGTGAAGAGTCAGCATCTTGAATTTTGGAATCTCCAAAAAGGTGTTTGGAGTAGACCGGTCCAGGATAGGATGCCATGAATTGTCTTTTCTGGGTACCAGGAAAAGTCTCGAGTAGAAACCTTGTCCCTTTTCCTCTTCTGGTACCAGCTGAATAGCCCCCATGCTTAAAAGAGAAAATACTTGTCTTTGGGCCTCTGCCCACTGATTTGGGGGTAGGTCCAGCCATTCACTTGGTGTTGGCAACGTGCAGAAGTGAAATCTGTATCACTGGGACACTATTTAAAACCCATTTGTCCTGGGTACCCAAATCTTTGCATGAAGAGCAACCTTCCCCCCAAAGGGGCAGTCAGTTGATAAGTGCTTAGAAATGTTAAAAGGAACTCATTGAGACAGTTTACCATAGGGGGGAGTCTTATTCCCAGATCTGGAAGTGGAGGCCCCCCACTGCCTAGTTCTGTGTGTCTCCTGGGACTGAAACCTGGGGTTTTTGCTGTGTCTGGGTTTGGCTTGAGAAGACCTGGAAGGGGCTGGAAAGAACCAATTCCTAGAGGGCCAGTGCCCACTAAATCTAGGAGGCTGAACCTGTAAAAAATTTAACAGTTTGCATAGATTTAGCTTTATCCTCCATCTTTTCAAGAACTTCCTCAGCCTTGTTGCCAAACAGGTGGTCCCGATTTAAAGGAGCATCCAACAACTTAGCTTTAACATGATCAGGCAAAGATTGCTCCTTAAGCCAAGCATGCCTTCTGAGCAGAGACGCAGCAGCCCTGCAAGAGGCCTCTAATGAATCAAAAACCACATTGCAAAGTATGTTTTCCCACTTGTTCAGCAGAATGCATTAAATCCTGTAATTCTTTAATTTCCACACACTCAGGAATCAACATAATTTTCTGTTTAAGCAGTCCAATAACATTTTGCTGATACTTTAACATATGAAACTGGCAGTTTAAAGCCCTAATGGCCAAGGTTGCAGAAGTGTAAACCTTCTTACCCCATCTATCCAGCACCCTGGAGTCTCTATTAGGAGTAGGATTTTTAGCAGTAGAAGCCTTAATGCCCTTGGGTCCCTGTTAAACAGTCTCTGGATCTGCAATAGGATTTTTAAAAAGGAATTTGTGGGACTCAGGGACCCTGTAGTATCCGTCAGGTTTTCAGGGAGCAGGAGGCAGGGAGTCAGGGGCCAAACTAGATTCCAAAAAAGCATCAGCAACAATGTCTAGTACAGGAGGAATAGCTAAAGGCCTATGCTGAGGTAGGAGAAGGAAATCCCGAAGCCTTTTTTTTTAATCAGAAAAATCCTGGCTTTCCCAGTGGAAATGCTCCCTTAGAGTATTGTAAGGTTTCCCCAAAAGAAAAATCCTCAGGAGGGGAAGCAGAGGGAATGGAGTCCTCTGCATCAGAATCTTCATAAGTAGATAAGGGCAAATCCAGACAATCAGAAGAATCAGAAAAAACAGAATCCTGGTCAGAAGATTCATAATCAACTTCAGTCCTAGGCCTCTTAAAAGGGGGGATTGGCTACCCCTGATTAGAGTTATTAGATCTTCAGCCATTCTTATTGTTTGTTTTTTAGGCATAGAGGCCTGAGCATGTGGCCTGGGTGTCGTTTTTTTAGGCATGGATCGAGATTTAGGCCTAAGTAAAGAAGGATGCGTCAGTTTAATATGCAAGTCTGTAGGCCTGAATACACCCTCAGAAGCCGGTGCCTGCACAGCGGCTCCGGACCCATCCAAGGTAGAGACATCCACGGGTTCCACAGTTGAAGCATCTCGCGGCATACTGGACTCTGAATGGGTCTCAGTAGAGGCCTGCGAATCAGAAGTAGCGGGTATCAGGGGCTGCAAAAGCACCTCACTGAGTAATGGCGGCTCGGTCGCCTGTCTGTCTTTATCTTTGCATTTTTTTGGAATCCCGGTAGTCGGAAGGCTAACCGACGACATTTCTAGATAATTAAACAGAGAACCTAAATATTTAGAGGTGAAAAGATACCAAAGACGGATAGTGCGCTGATTAAATAAAGCACAAAACCGACAGCAAGGTACGTCGTGGTCAGGGCCTAGGCAAGGAATACAGTACGAATGAAAATCTTTAGGAGGTATTTGCTTTCCACAAGTAATGCAATTATTAACTTTTACTGACATTGGTAAGGAGCAAGAAAAAAAAAGTTTCCCCAACAAGGTACTTAGCTTTAGTTGAAGACTTCTGTTCTGAAACTCGAAAATGAAAATTTCAGGAGTCGGCTGACCGGCACTTGCGAACTGCTTCTGCTTTGGATACCACATGGCAAGAAAGACTGATGTAATGGCATCGGCTGCATGTTTTATACCCCCGACGACCTGACATTATGGAAGAAGGGACAGCAACTGACGCAAGACCCAAGACTTTGTTAATCAGGCCGACTGAGGGCTACCTGCAAGCAGATAACCCAATGCAACAGGGAAACATGAAGAACATCACCCTAATACTGGGTGATTTCAACTACCCTGCCATTAACTGGGAAAACTACTCGTGTACCCACACCTTTGCCCAACGGTTTTTGGAATTCATAAATTCCAACACCCTGGATCTATTCCCTAGTCCCACCAGGGGCTCCAATATCCTGGACCTGGTCATTACCAACATGGGAAATCAATGCTCCACACCAGTGGTCACCCCCTCGATGGTTAGATCTGACCATAAGCTAATCACCTTTGACATCCGCATTCCACCCTCACCCCCCAGTAAGGAAACATCCGTAAAAAACTTCTCCAAAGCCAACTTCATGCTACTCAAGTCAGAAGTGACAAACTTCATGACACCCATGCAGATGGGAACTGAAAGTTTGACCGTCGAATCCTACACTAAAGCACTGTACGAGCACATCCAATTGTGCATGAATCGTGCCATCCCAAACAGATCCAAGACGCTCTCCTCCAAAAAAAAAAAGGAAGTCACTCTGGTGGTCCCCTATCATAAACAAACTATACAACAGAAGAAACTGTTGCAGAAAAGAAGAAAATTCCAGGATGCAAAAAACTCCCTTACCAGCCTCAGTAAGAAGCTGAGATCAGTAATAAAATCCTCCAAAGCTACTTACAAAAATAAAATTGCCAAAGATTCCAAAGACAACCACAAGACATTCTATAGCTATGTCAAGAATCTAAATGGCAATGCTCAGATCTGCTCTGAGCTACAACAGAATGGCATTAAATATACTGATCCCAAGGACATTGCCAATATCCTGGCAGATAGATTCAGTGCTGACTTCACCCCCCTCTCACCCACTAAAGAGCCCATCTCAATACAGAAAGATTGGCAAATTCTGGTAATCATGGCCACACAGGTAAAAACCGCACTCTCCAAAGCTAAGAATACAACATCCATGGGACCAGACAACATCCCAGGCTGTGTACTACATGAACTACAAAATGAACTGGCACCTCACCTAAGTGTCATATTTAATAATAGCCTCACCTCAGGCTTCGTGCCTACTGAGTGGCGCAAAGCTACAGTTATCCCACTCCACAAGGGGGGGGGGATCCACCTTGGATCCTGGGAACTATCGTCCCATCAGTTTGACGAGCCTGATCTGCAAGGCCATGGAACGTATTATCATGGAACTTATAAACAAAGACATTGGCAACCTTCAAACACTGGACCCCACCCAGTTTGGTTTCGTGAAGGGCCAATTGTGTCTCCTGAACCCGACAGTCCACACAGCCTATCTGGACCTCGCCAATGCCTTTGACACCATACCCCACTCTGGAATCACAGATAAACTCACCAAGCTGGGCATAAATCCCTATGTCACTCAATGGGCTGCCAACTGGCTTACTGACAGAACCCACACTGTAAAAGTAGCTGACTCCAAATCCAGCTGCAGACAAGTAGCAAGTGGAGTACCTCAGGGTTCAGTCCTGGGATCGCTCTTGTTTGGCATCTACTTTTCTGAAGTACAGGCCAGCACTGAGGGACTCTGGCTAACAAACTTCGCAGATGACTGCAAACTGGGAGCCATTACTGAATCCCCAAATTATGTGGATATTCTACAAAAGGGCCTTACAGAAACAGATGATTGGTGCCAGAGCCATGGGCTTAAGCTCAATGCCAAGAAGTGTACAGTTATCCCCTTTGGGAAAAATCATGTACCCATGAATTACCACATAGGTGGCAGTACACTAAACACCGAAAGTGTGATAAGAGACTTAGGAACACAGGTGGATGGTGGTCTCACCTTCGATAATCACATCGCCACAACAGTCAGGAAATCCTTCTGTGACACACCTCATCACTAAGGGCTTTTCATCCAGAAAAAAGGAGGTCATTGTCCCACTGTACTCATCTCTCATTAGACCCATCATAGAGTAAAATTAGAAGTTATGTACCTACCATAACGTTCCATGTTAGTTGTCTTCTCTCACCTTCTTTCTTGCTGGATGGGTTCGGAGCCGATCCTCGGCTCCGACTCGGCACTTGCTAAGCTCGAGAGTCACTTTTACCAGCTCGAGGCAGCCCCATATCCCATGATGCAAGGCGGTATATACCCAGATCTCGTTTGGTACTTATAGGGAAAAACACCTAGCACAAAAAACTTTCCACTAAGGAAAGAAGAGCAATTAGCCTAAACAAAAAAGGGCTATAATGGGAACCCAGATAACTAACTGGCGCCCAAAGAAGCAATCTTCCTGACAAGGGAGATCAAAGTCTGTCCAAGCAAGGGGGCAGGAGGGAGGGTCGCAAGAAAGAAGGCGAGAGAAGACAACTAACATGGAACGTTATGGTAGGTACATAACTTCTAAATGTCAATCTCGCCTTCATTCTTGCTGGATGGGACCGCGTCCCTAGCACCTCTATCCTGGGTGGCTCAATGGAACAGACTCTTGAGAACCGGAGAACCAAAACTGGCTCCATCCCTGGAGGCCAAATCCAATTTGTAATGAGAAACAAAGGTATGAGGAGTGGCCCAAGTGGCTGCTGCACAAATAGTATCTAAGGGAAGTCTAGCCTGAAAAGCTGTGGAAGTGGCTAAGCTTCTGGTGGAATGTGCCTTTGATTTTGAGCACAGCTGTTTGCCCCTAAGTTGATAGATTTCGGAAATGGTGGAAGAAAGCCATCTAGACAAGGTCACTTTGGAAACAGGAAGGCCTTTCTTATTCTCAGCATAAGAAAGAAAGAGTTGATCAGACTTCCTGAATTGTTTTGTTCTGTCCAAATAATATCTGAGTTGGCGGTGAACATCAAGATAATGTAATTTTTGTTCCGATCTGTTGGTGTAATTGGGGAAAAATACAGGGAGATCAATAGATTGGTTTAAATTTGTTTTTGAAGCAACCTTGGGCAAAAAGGAAGGATTAGTTCTCAAGGATACTCTGTCCTTGTGGAAGACCAAATATGGGGGACGAACAGAGAGGGCATGCAGTTCTGACACTCTCCTAGCCGAGGTAATAGCGACAAGGAAGAGTGTCTTCCATGAAAGAAACTTTAGAGAACATGAAACAGCTGGCTCGAAGGGAGGAAGAATTAAGGATGTCAGCACTAGATTTAGGTCCCATTGAGGAGGAGGACTCCTGACAGGAGGATTAAGGAGAAAAACTCCTCTTAGAAAAGCTTTACAAAGCCTGTGGGACATAATGTTGTGGTCTGCAAAACCGACATGAAAGTTCGAGATCGCAGCTAACTGAACTTTGACAGTGGAAGCTGAAGAACCCGAGTGAAAGATTTCGCTAAAAATCCAAAACTGCATGAACAGGGGCAGTAAAGGGATCTATATTCCTTGATTTAGCCCAAAGGAGAAAGCGTTTCCACTTGCTAGTGTAAATCCTTCTAGTAGAGGATTTAAGGGAAGCCACTATGATATCCCTAACAGGGTTAGAGATCATAGGAAGCCTGGCTAAGGAAGGAAGTGGAGCAACCAAGCTGTGAGGTTGAGAGAAGGAATGGACCGATGCAGCTGACCCGATTGGTGGATCAGAAGATCTGGCACTGGGTCCAGATGCCACGGCTGCGCCAAGAGGTGACGATGGAGGAACGGAAACCAAATTTGTCAAGGCCAATACTGGGTAATGAGAATCATTTTGGCTCTCAAAACGGTAGCTGTCTGGAGTACCTGTGGTATCAAAGGAAAGGGAGGAAAGGCATAAAGAAGTCCCTGGGGCCAATCTTGGGTAAGAGCGTCTCTGGGGGGATGGCCTGGAAGTGGGAAGAGAGAGAAGAAGTCCGGGCATTTGCTGTTTTGGGGAGTAGCAAAAAGATCGCAACATGGGCGGTCCCATTCTTGAAAAATCTCCTCCACTATAGATTGTTTGAGAGACCACTCGTGAGGCATGAGAATAGCTCTGCTCAATCTGTCCGCTAAAATGTTGGTTTTCCCAGGGATATGCGTTGCTACCAGAAACCGATGAGAGGAGATCGCTCATTGCCAAAGTCTGAGAGCTTCTCGACACAAGGGGTAGGACTTGGTTCCGCCCTGCTTGTTGATATACCACACTACGGACATATTGTCCGTGTGAACTGCAATTGTTCCCAAGGGAAGAAAGTCGTTGAGGGCTTGCAACGTTAAAAGCACTGCTCTCATCTCTAGGACATTTATGTGCAGGTGGTATTGAGCGGTTGCCACGTCCCATGAACCATCCTGCCCTGATAATGACCCCCCCCACCCGATCAGGGAGGCGTCCGTAGTGACTGTGGCTACCGGGGCTGGGGAAACAAAGGGTCTGCCCTGATGAACCTGGGGAGAAGAAATCCACCAGGATAGATGTTTTTTGCAAGTTTGTGTCACCAGAATTTGATGACGCATGGGGAGTTGTTGGTAGGACCATTGGGTGAACAACATCCATTGAAGGAGACGCATGTAAAAGCGGGCCAAAGGGAGAAGAGTAATGGCAGCTGCCATGAGGCCCAATACCTTTAGGACCAGTCTGGCTTGCACCTTTTTGCTGGCAAGAATGATCCGCACATGGTTTTGGATATCTAGGATTCCGTTGCTTGTGAGGTTTGCTGACATCCGGACAGTGTCTAAATTTGTGCCTATAAAAGTAATAGATTGGCAGGGCAATAAGGAGGATTTTTTAAGTAGTTGATAGAAATTCCTAAATGAGTGCAGAGATTTAGGGTGTAATCTCTGGCTTGGAGAAGTTGATGCCTGGTGGTGGCTGAGAGGAGCCAGTCGTCGGGATCTGAAACACCTGGAATCCTTGACGTCTCAGGTGAGCCGTGACCACTGCCATACATTTGGTGAACACTCTGGGGGCTGTAGTGAGACCAAAGGGCAGGGCTCTGAATTGGTAATGACTGGACCCCAGCCGGCGGAGAAACCTTCTGGAGCGTCTGTGGATTTTTATGTGATAGTACGCATCCTGAAGGTCTATTGAGCACATCCACTTGTCTTTGCCCAGAAAGGGCAAAATCGATTGAAGTGTGACCATCTGAAATCTTGTCTTTTTCACAGACTTGTTGAGCCTGCCGAGGTCCAATATTGGTCTCCAATCTCCCGTCTTTTTGGGAACCAAAAAGAACCTTGAAATAGATTCCGGGCTCTGAATGGTCTGTTGTAACTGGCTGAATGGCCCTTTTGTGTAGAAGTTTTGATACTTCTAATTTTGCGATTTCCCTCAGAGCGGGTGGAACATCTGGAAGGGAATTTTTGTGAGTGAAGGGAGTTTCCTCGAAAGGAATCTTGTAACCCTCGGATATGATCGACTGTACCCATTTGTCTTGTGAGAGGGAATGCCAGGCTTTTGGGTACAGCGATAATCTTCCCCCGACTGCCTCCAAGGATGGACAGTCGGGCAACACCTCAGGGATGCTGGAAGGGCTTGTCAGAGAGGCTCTCTGCTTCCCTGGTTTTGTGGACCCCCTCTGCCCCTAGGGCGGAGTCTGTTATTATTACCCCCTCTGCCTCTAGGGGTAAACTGACCACGTGTATCCGGCGTGACTCCCTGAGATTCTGGAACCACATCTTTCCGCCCTTCTGTCCTTTAGGGTAAGGCCTAGAAGGGGTGGAAAAACGGACCCCTACGGCAGAGAGAGTCTTGCTGTCTTGCTCACACCTGGTCAATGTATCCTTCACCTGAGGACCAAACAATGTTGCTCCATCAAAGGGAGAGTTTGTGAAGGACGCCTTAAAGGGATCTGCAAAATTACAGAGCCGCACCCAGGACTGACGCCTAAGAGCCACTCCTGTCCCTGCAGATCTACTCGCTCCATCTGCTGCATACGAAATCAGCAGCATGGAGGAGTTGGCTATGGAGTTAAGGATTCCTAGCTGAGAAGCAATCTTGTCCTGAGCCCCTGGAGCTGTAGGATCCTGTACTACTTCACCTAATTCTTTAAGGATGTCCCTTTGAAGTCTGGTGAAGTGACATAAGTAATTCAGCGAACGCATAGCAAAGGTCGCTGAGGAAGACATCCGCTTACCATACCTGTCCATGGTCCTAGAATCTTTGTTAGGAGGATGGATTGGTACGGAAGGATCTGCAAGTTCCTTCTTAGTGGCGGCCGCCACCACCATGGCATCAACAGGGACACCTTTTGTAAGGAATTGCTTTTCGGAAGGGGCTGTAATAAATTTAGAAGGTCTCCTGGGAACTGGTTCTATGGAATCAGGAGATGCCCACGCCTTCCGAGCTATTACCTCCATGAGGGGGTCAAAAGGCGGAGACACCCAGGAGGTGGAGGGTCGAGATCCGAACGCCTCTAGGTATACCGACTCATCCTCGGAGGGATTTATGGAGGGCCAGTTTCCCCTCTGTTTTAGGAGTTCTAGGATGTCTGAAAAAGAGACATCCTCAGAGGGGGATCTTGGTGACCCCTCCGACTCATCTAAGTCGGTATCTGAAGTTGTAGACTCAGGGGAGTCTAGGTGCTTCCTCTTACAGGTCCTCTTACATGGAGGATCTCCTGAAGGATCAAGAGAATCCTCGGAAGAGGGGGTTCTTCCCAGTGGGGAAACCTGAGGTGGTGGATCTCTCAGTCCGGGAGCAAAAAAGAGTGGGAAGAGACATCTACAGGCACCATAGAGGGAGGAGCTAAGGGGATAGACTGCTGACTGAGCCCAGGGGCCAGCACACTCCTCATCACCTCGGAGGCTCCCCTGCCAGGAAGATCAGAGAGACCCCGCTCCGAAGAAACAGGGGCTCCCGGGTCCACCGAGAGGGAAGGCTCCGAGGCAGATGTCGGGGCCGAGCTCACCAAGGCAGCCCGAGGGAAGAGCAGGGTCGGACAAGGGTCCAATGCCACTCACCCCCTCGGAGCAGACCAGGGAAGCCCGACCACCGGATCCCTCCAACAAAGGTCTCGAGGAGGAGATAAGAGTAGAAGCTGAAGGAGCAGAAAGGGGTGGTATCTGCCCCGCAGCCATAGCAGTGACTAATCCCATAGACTCCGGCTCCGAACTCTGGAGGAGAGTCGAAGGAGGAACTTGAAGAGGGTGTGGACTAGTAGTTGTCTGTTGAGACGGACTATGAAGCATTTGGGCTAGTGCCTGTGATTTTAACAATCTGCTTACCACTCTCTCCAAATCGTGGTCTGACAGCCTGGAAGACCTAGATGATCGGCTCCGATGGCTCCGCTCCGAAAGAAGAGGAGAGGTCGGAGCTGACAGTATCGGTTCCAAAGAGGGAGACCTGGACCTCTTCCTCGAAGGAACCATCGGAGCCGACGAACCCTCGACTCCAGACGGAGCCGACAACTTTTCGGCTCCGAGTCTCCAGCCGGAGCCGATACAGGCAAGGAAATAATGGTATCTGAGCCGGTCGGCGCCGATACCGAAGCCTTAGCCACATGGTGGTCAGAGCCGGTCGGAGCCGACACCAATGTGACAGTCAAAGTGTCAAGATTTAGCCAAAATAGGATCGGCTCCAGCCGGTGCCGATCTCGACTCCAAAGGAATCGGAGCCAAGGCCGAAGGCTTAGAAACAGAAGCCTGGGCCTTGGTGGTCTTAGAGGGTTTGCCCGGAGCCGATTTGGCCGGGGAGCCCTCTGGTTTAAGAAGCCCTCTCAATATTAATTTGTTTCTCCTTTCCTGCAGGACTCTCTGGCTGAAAGAGTGACAGATAGCACAGGAGTCCTGCAGGTGGAGAGGTCCCAGGCAGTAGATACAAGAAGTTGACCGTCTGTCAGAGACATCTTCTGACAGCACGAGTCACACTTCTTGAAGCCTGAGACCCTCTGTTCCTTTGACATAGTGAGTACACACACACCTAGACTCACACAGTCCCAGTCAGAAAATTAAATTTTTAATTTTAAATTTTAATATAAAGGGGAATATATATAAACCCACACACACACCCTGACAGGAAGGGATGGGTAGGGAAGAAGGCCTGACTAAATAAAAACAAGTAGGGAAAACGGGTAAAATGGCTTAGAGCCCCTACAACTACGTACAAATGACAATTATACTGAAATAATTAAGAAAAACTAGGATTGGGGAGTCTAACAACAGTAAAAAGATTTACTTACCGCGAGCTGGCAAAAGGAGTACCTCATCAGCGAAGCGGCAAACGAGATCTGGGTATATATCGCCTTGCATCATGGGATATGGGGCTGCCTCGAGCTGGTAAAAGTGACTCTCGAGCTTAGCAAGTGCCGAGTCGGAGCCGAGGATCGGCTCCGAGCCCATCCAGCAAGAATGAAGGCGAGATTGACAACTTAACATCGCCCAATTTGGTATGTACCTCACAAGACGTCTGGAACAACCGGAAAGGCTGCAGAAACACCTCACTAAACGAATCACAGGCCTAAAGCAGATGCCCTATGCTGACGGACTAAAAAAAACTCCAGCTATACTCTGTCACATATCATCTACTCAGAGGCGATCTCTGCTCAACATACAAGGCCATGTCAAACCCAGAGCTGTTGGACATGCTACACTTTAAGAAATCCCAATCCATCAGAGCCACATGCTCCGAGGACCTAAACTTTGTCATCACAATGAACAAAACATGCTGGAGGGATAGGTTATAGGTTCCTGACCCAGAGACTCTCCATACTCTGGAATAGACCGCCCATACATATCAATCAGAGCGCCTCCTTGGCCCTCTTCCAAAGGAACCTTGACGATTGGATGGGAGATAGGAAATTTACCCCAGATCGTCGCCCTGCTAGACAGGGGTCCAGGGAAGTAAATATTGTGGGAAGAAATTGCCAGGGAATTGTTATGGCTAGGCTTGTACAGGCCCTAGGGCCAATAGCCTAGTACCAACATATGAACTTATGGAACTTGTCAGCAAAGCAGTCCACAAGCAGACAAAACGTCTATGCTATTCTAAGCCCTGAAGGACAAAATATATGCAGAGACATTTAGCATATCTCTTGGAAATTGGTACTTTGTTATGATTACCTTTTGTCTGGCAACAAGAAATGAAAACTGGACTCTTCTTTATTACTATGGGCTACCATGACCAGTTATCTCCGATTTCTCTGATTTGTCTTTCAATGTAAATATCTGCAAATACAACATAAAGTATGTTGAGTTTGTAATACTGCTCTTATTTTTCTCCTGTAACACTTGCGCAACTACAAACTGAACATAAAAATGTTTTACAGAATAAACTGGCAATGCATCTGAATTATCAAAGTTGTTCTCACTTGTGAAACAAAATTCTAACACCGTTACCTTCTTTCCATCACATTATCCACTGTCAAGCTGCCTCCTGTTAACAAGCCTATACTAAGTGTATCACTTATACAGTGTTTGGAACATTGATTGGTTTTACAGACAAATTTTCATAGGATCATAGGAGGTTACTAGGCTATTGGCCCCGAAGCCCTTATAAGCCTAGCCAAGAGTTTAGCCCATGTTTAGACAAGTCAACACCCAGAGCTCATGTCTAGCAGGGACACAGGTGGAATCCCAGGAGTGCATTTTCGGTTTCCCATCCAGTTATCCAAGTTGTGCTTAAAAAGGGATAATAGGATACTCTGCTTGACATGGAGAGGGAGTCTGTTCCACAGATGGGGGAGTCCCTGGGACAAAAATCTGTCACGCCAACAAGTCCTACTGATATCACAGACCAGGTTGAGATTGCGCATACGGGTTGCTTGAGTGCAGCCTGACTTGCAGATATGAAGCAGTTTCATCAAGGCAGGGTCTGAGAATGCTTTGTATGCAAGACAGAGGTCACTTCTAAGGAGTCTGTATGAAACTAAGTAGAGGGACAGGGCTTTTAGCCTATCTGTGTAGGGTAGATGTTTGAGCCCCTGGATTCTCCTGGAGAGGAACATCTGTGGTCTCTAAAGCTGCTGCATGTGCTTTGCGAGGTATGTGCTGAAGGGGGCGTTGTTTTCAATAATTGGCCTTAGAATACAGGTATCTTATGACCTCTTTGTCCCTGGATGAGATGTCCTTACTTATGAGGTGGGCCATGCGGAAAGCTTTCCGTACAACAGAAGCAACATGGAGGTCAAAAGTCAGGTTGCTATCAACCTGGGTGCCCAAATCCCTCACTACTGATTGTGTACTTAGGACATTGTTAATGTGATAATATGTGGGGACGGTTTATCATAAATTCGAAAATCAGAACAAAACGTGTCTGTATTTTCGAATTTTCCTACTGTCGAAAACAGCTGTGTATTGTCGAAAATGTTGCTCGCGACATATTCAGTATTACACAGCACTCCCACCCGTCCCGTAACTACCTACCTAACTAGCCTAAACACACAGTTATGCAGGGGGGCAAGCCCCCCTGCACCCCCCCAACTTAATATTCCAACTCCGAGATCGCACTACAGTGAGGAAAGGGATGTATTTCCCTAACCGCACTGTACCGCGATCCCCTCACATGAGTGAACGTTAGAACTGCGAATGCACAGTCCACTCGCAATGGTAACGTTCGCTCACATCACCTGCCGAACTATGGAGTATTCGAACATCTGTTGTTCGAATACTTCCTAGCCGTGCAAGTGCACGTCGGCATTGTGATAATAAACCTATTGGGACGTCACTCTCCCCAAAGGGGATGATGATGCATTTTTTGACATTCAGCCTTGAGGCCATGTTTCTGGCACCAGTCATTTGTTTGGGTGAGACCCTCTTGGAAGACGTTCACATCACTTGGGGAATTAATGACTGCACCTAGCTTGCAGTCATCTGCAAACTTGGTCAGCCACAGCCCACTGGTTTTGGCCTGCACCTCAGATAAGTATATCCCAAAATAACAGAGGTCCCAAGACCAATCCCTGGGGTACGCCACTCGTTATGGTTCTACTGGGTTCTGTCAGCCAGTTTGCTACCAATCTGGTAACATATGGATTGATGCCTAGTTGAGAGTGGCATCTACTATGCCCGAGTGGGGAATAGTGTCAAAGGCTTTGGCCAGGTCAAGGTAGGCAGTGTGCACTGTTTTCCCCTCATACACGGCTTTGGTGACTGTCTCAAAGAATTCAACCAGATTTAACAGACATTACCTCCTCTTGACAAAGCCAAATTGTGTGGGGTCAAGTGTTTGGAGGTTGCCAATGTCCCTGTTAATGAGGTCCATGATACTCCATTCCATGGTCTTGCATATCAGGCTAGTTAGGCTGATGGATCTATAATTTCCTGGATTGGTGGATGCTCCACCTTTGTGTAAAAGGGATGACAGTGGCTGTCCTCCACTCAGCTGGGACAAAGCCAGTACTCAGGCTATGGGTGAATAGGGTGACTAATGGTGCTGCATGTTCATGCCCGAGTTCATGTAGGATGCAACCTGGGATGTTATTGGGTCCAATGGAGGCTGTAATTTTTGCCTTTGAGAGGGCACTGATTACCTGTTCCTGAGAGATAAGGGGTGGGGGAAGGTACTGGGGATGTTCTGATTTACTGATGGGGGGACAGAGGGGAGAAGTTTTCGTTGAATCTGTCAGCCAGTAGACTGGCTATAGCTACCAGCATTTGTGTATGTGATGTCCTTGACCACCTGTTCTGAACAGATCTGCGTGCTTCCTTTGAGAATGCAGACATATGTGAAGAAGGCCTTATGACTGTCTCTAGTAGATGTGGCCAATTAGGACTCGAAGTTGGCTTTAGAGGATTTCACCAGTGCTCTTATTTGTTTGTTCAGGCTAAGGAGAGATTGCTTCCAATTAGGCACTTGCTCCTTCTTGGTCCTGGACAGCAATTTTTTTTCCTTTTGTTAAACAGTTTATTTATTGTAGATGTCCACCTGACAGGACAAAATCATCCTCCGCAAGGAAGAGTAAACCTGATTCCATGCATCTATACAAATGTTCATATAGTACTTTGGTATAGATTTGGACATTGGTCAAAGTTCCTACAGTGGGGGAGGGAACTGTGAAGCTGATTATGCCATCCCTCAGGAGGTTGTAAACAGCTTTGGAGAAATTTTTTTGTTTGACCCTAGCTAGAGGGGGGGGGGGGGGGTCAGGTGAGATGGTGACTTCGAAAGTGACCGCTTTATGGTCGGATCTTATCAGGGAGGATGATACCGTAGGGGTGCTGCAGTGGTTACACATGTTGGTTAATACCAAGTCCAAGATATCACCTCTTGTGGGAGTATCAACTAGCTGTTCCAAGGCATTTGCATTGATAAAATCAAGACATCTCTTGTTCTGGCATGAGTAGTTTTTCCAATCTATGGTTGGGTAATTAAAGTCACCCTGGATCAGGGTAAAGCGTTGAATCTTGATAGATTTGAAGAGGTCCAGATAGGTGGAATGGGCAGAGTCATATTTGGGGGCCTATAGCTAGCTATAATTTGAATAGGGGTCTTGTCAACGGTTAACTGCATCTGGAGTGTCTCCTGTGCGTCATACTGTTTGACCACATGGTCACATTAAAAGTGGGAAAAGTTTTGAAATTATTTATTGTAGTCTCATTTTTTATATCACAAAAACCTGGCATTTTAACAGGGGTGTGTAAACTTTTTATATCCACTGTAGATTCCTCATCTTCTGGATGCTATACTCTAGTTAGTGGTGTGCAAACAAAGTAATACTGTTTGTCATGGATGTGTAATAAGTGGCAGCTTCTCAGATAAAGCGCTACTAAAAAAATCTGAGGGTCCTAGATGCCCAATGGCTGTATGAAACAGACTGTCCCTTGTATAATAAGCAATTACTCAAAATGCTCCTAGATACTAAGGAAAATTCTGAGTAATTGCTAACCAACAGGTTATCGACAAAAGTCTGTCTCACATCTCCCATGAAGACTTGATATAGGGATGTTTGTAAACATTTTTACACGTGCCTCTCTACTGCTTTTACATTTATTACAAAAAAAAAACCCTACAGGAGATTAGCAAACATTGCCTCTCTATTCTCCTTGTTTTTTTTTTGTCTAGGGGCCCACCTCCACAACCTCACCCCGTGTGTGTGTGTGTGTGTGTGTGTGTGTGTGTATGTACATATATATATAGGTTCACTTTATAATCCTGAAATCCTGAAATATCGAATTTCAGAATTTCGAGATCATAAAGCTGAAAGCTTACAATCCCAAAACCCCAGGAGCTCGACTTTTAAAGTTGCGAATCCTACACTAACCATAATACACTAACCATACACCACACACATACACACACTCCCCCCACACACACAAACCTACACTACATACAAGCACAAGCCCTACTGTGCCCCCCACTCCCCCTACTGCCCCCCACTCCCCCCTACTTAAATATACTATCGCCAAGGTGGCACTACACAAACACATGAAAACACCACCACACACCTACATTCCTCTCGCACACACACATCACAGTCACAACACACACACTGACACATACTAAAGCCCCTAACCAACACCCTTAAACATAAACGCTTACCTGAACTTCCACCTATCCATTCACACACCGCAACACATACATGCATGCACAATTATATATATATATATATATATATATATATATATATATATATATATATATATATATATATGGGTCTAGGACTAATGCTCAATGGTGCTTTTCACCAAAGGCTTAATGGCCGGGCATACATACGTGAAAGTGCTTTTAACCGAAAAAGCACTTTCGTGTATGTATGCCTGCAGCCAGAGGGAGTCGTGGGGGAATGACTGTTGTGGAGATCGTACTACGGTGCGGATAAGGGAATTTTTTCCTTTTCCCCATTGTAGTGTGATCTCAGAGTGAGAATATTAAAGTAGGGGGGGGTGGAGGGTGCAGCCCCCCTGCATAAACACTTTTTTTGTTGTTTTTTTCTTTTTTTTTGACGCACTTTAACGAAAGTGTGTTCAGTGATGTTGGATTCGGACTGCTGAGCTTTCGTTCAACAGTCCTAGATATATATATATATATATATATATATATATATATATATATATATATATATATATATATATATACACACACACACACACACACACACACACACACACACACACACACATATATACATATATACATACACACACACACACACACACACACACACACACACACACAAGTCCCCATTTTAACACATTCAGTCCCACTATTCTGAGACTCAAGTCTCAGAATTAAAAACTGTAACCTTTCCACACTGTTTTGAAAGCATTCAACCAAAAAACTTGGATTACACCACATTTTTATCAATTAAAACACATACATTTTTTAAATGCAGACTAGAAAGTGATGTAACTAGTTGCACAGCACTACTAGAAAGAAATGTTTCTGCAGAAAAAAAACTTGCTGTCCATATTTACAGTGATGCAGGTAAGGTTTTGACATATGCATTTTTTTTTTTACAGGTGCCGATTCTGGATTAATTTTTCCCTGAAATATTCAGACACTTTTTAATTGTGCAGTTTAGATGTGCCAATGTCTTTCATGAAATATTCAATATCTAGGTAAGGGGTATTAATTTCTGATGCTACCTTTGCTGCAGTTTATTTCAGCATTTTGCTTTATGCTTGCCTGCACGATTCTTCTTTCTTACAATTTAATGACAAGGATCTTCTCAAAACTTAATCTACACTGGATCCAATAAAGAATGGTCATACTACTATTCACCCAATGGCATTAAATAAACCTACACACCCCCTCTCAGTGCTCAGAGGCATGGGTAAACACCAACCAACCAAATAACTGTCATCTTGGAAAAAAAGCTCCCTTAACTTCTGAGAGCAATTATGATTACCTCCAGGTCAGCTCAGGTCACAGGGTCAATATTTTGGTGAACAAGCTCAAGGCCTATAGGCTATCAAGGAACTAATGCTCCACTTCCCAGATTGGGACTTATGAGTATCATGCAGCCATTCAGTTCCTTCTGGAATGCATGGACTGATGGTCTGAGTTTAATTGAGAGGGGGGAGTTAATTCCACAAGTGTGGGGAAACAGTTATCTTGTTTGATCATATAGCTGATAAGATAAAGTATCTTATTGTGCTCAGGTCACCAGAGATATTCTAAGTAAACAGTTTCACACAATAAGATACCCTTTAATACTTTATATGTCAAGCACATGGTGCCTCTACGAAGGCAGTAACATATAGGGAAACAGAGAATTAATGTATTACTCTTTGGCTTTAAGACAAGCCTTGAAGCCCTTCAATTTTCTTTGTCAAGAATCTTTGCAGCCTCTCCAACTGCACCAGAGGTGTTAGAGTAGGCTGCAAAATATGGTGCACTGTTCTATAACTAGCCTAATAAGAGGTGTATCAGTCAAATAATTATTTCTCTGGCACTGTTCTCAGGCCTGCAGAGGACTAGATGGGCAATGCCATAGGCTTTGTAGATGGTAGTGGTAATGGATTGTCATTGACAAAGGACTCAAAAGCCTCTTACTATCGTGTTTGCATTAACTTGTTGCCTATCAACAGTGTATAAAGCTGGTGTGCGCTGTCAAATGGCATAATGCTTCATTCTCTAAAATTGAAGACAAGGTTGTTTCTAGTACACCATTTGTCATTTGTGTATAATGTTAGGTGCCAAATGAACAGAAATTATGTTAGTAAGGTTAAAAACAATGTTCCAAGTATGCAATCATCTGTATGCTCAACAAATCACAATCTGGAATCTGTTTTGATATCTGAGAAAAAGATGCCAAAAAGGAGTGGACCCAAGACAAAAACTTGAGTGACTTCACTAGTGACATGGGATGGCAAGGACATAAGTCCTCAGATTCTTACGCATTTTGTACAACCAAATGGTCAACCACAGACCCAAGTTATTACGGCTTTCTTCACTTTTAGATCACACAGTTTATGTAAAATTCCATGAGGTATAGTGCTAAACGTTTTAATCACATCAATATAAGCTGCATGGTCAGGGAATCTTTCATCCACAGTGGTGGTCACACTCAAAAAATTAATTAAGAAGGTAACCAAACAAGATCCACCTTTGACAAAATTGTACTAGGTTAGGTCATGCAGAAGGAGGTTCCTGAGACTGAATAATTTTCATGACGATTCTTTCCAACACCTTGAACAATATGCTTTTGAGACTGATCAGGCTAATCACTAAGGTCTCTGAATGGGCTTCCCTTCTGGACTTGGACTATAACAGACTGCTTCCAGGAATTATGGCGATAACATCTTGTTACGGTGCACTACATTTCTTTTCTTTCATTTTTCATAAGTGCTTGCAGAAAGCCTCTTACTGTAGTAACTTATCCTAAAGTCAAGTTTTACATTGTTTTAGTGAGTTATTTTTGGTTGGAACTGGGCTAAGCCACAACACACTGGATTAAGTTGAAGTCGACTGGCTTTGTATACTCTTCTTTTCGGTCTGATAATTTGCTGGTCTTTCCAATGCCACCATTTTGGTTTATTTCAAAAATCTCCACAATATTCATGTCTAATTGGAGGAACTACAGTACAGCCCAATTACTTTGTTTTCCCTGATGTTGCCTCCTTCTTTTGAGCCTTGGCAAAAGAACCTGCCACAATGGCCATTCCAAAAAAAAATAAACTAAACGACAAGAAATACAAAAAATAATGTTTAAGGACTCTGATTTGAGAACACAAAAAAATGCATCTGAAATAGTATACTGTGCTGCAAGATTTAAAAAAACTATAGTACCAAAAGACCTCCCAAAAAAGAAGTTATGTCTTATCATAATGTTCCATCTGTGTTATCAGTCTTCATTAATCCTCGTCAGTGGGCTCAGCTCTGAGCTTAAGAACCAACTCGGCCATTTATTCCAGCTTGCGCCTTCCAAACTCTCAAGTTAGGCACTACCCATAGTGCTCCTCTTGAAAATAACCTCAGATCGAGTTTGCTAAACATAGAAGACAGGCAGAATTTATAGTTAAATAAAATATATAATAGTCAGAGACCAGATATGTTTCATTCATATGAAGCTACAGCTATGGAAAAATCAGGCCCACTAAGAATCTCAGGTTGGGGGAAGGAGGGTGGGGATGTCAAGGATTAGTGAAGATTAAAAAAAACAGATGGAACGTTATGGTAAGACATAACTTCTCTACCTGATGTTGTCAATCTTCACTGAATCCTTGACAGTGGGATGGAGTCCCCAGCTACTTTAGTCTTGCGAGGTCTCACGGAAGAATATTTCCAAGCACCATCGAGCCGAATTATGCCTTTCCCCTCAAGACCTGACCAAATTTGTAATGAGTGATAAAGGTATGAGGAAAAGACCAAGTGGCTGCTGTGTAGATATTGTCCAAAGATGCTCTGGCATGAAAAACTGTGGAAGTTGCCATTGCTCTCGTTAAATGGGCTTTAACTGGATGTGAAAGGTGAAGTCCTCTAGAATGAGAAATGAAAGTTATGCATCTCTAAGCCATTTGGCCAAAGTAACCTTTGAAACAGGATTACCTAACAAAAGACAGGAGAATACCACAAATAATTGGTCAGATTTTCTAAAAATATTTTTGTTCTGTGAAGATAGATACACAACTGTCTGCGGATGTCTAGTGAGTGAAGGGCATACTCCCTTTTATTAGAAAAAATAGGGAAGAAGGCTGGCAGTTGTAGAGTTTGGTTAATGTTAGATTACGAAACAACCTTTGGTAAAAATGTTGGATTTGCCCTAAGGGCAACCCTGTAGTTGTGAAAGATTAAATAGGGAGGTTTGTAGGATAAGGCCTGCAGCTCAGACACTCTTCTGG
Source organism: Protopterus annectens (assembly GCF_019279795.1). Classification (NCBI taxonomy): domain Eukaryota; kingdom Metazoa; phylum Chordata; order Ceratodontiformes; family Protopteridae; genus Protopterus; species Protopterus annectens. The sequence continues at coordinate 408,127,834 of NC_056741.1, forward strand.
CAAATGTAATGGGCCACCAAAAATAAAGTTTTCCAACACAAATATCTTAGGTCACAAGTCACTGATGGTTCAAAAGGATTCTCAGTAAGGCCCTGCAAAATCTAAAGTTATATCCCAAGGAGGAATGGGTTCCTTAACTGGAGGTCTTAACATTTGGAGACACTCTAAAAATGCTTTACAAAGTCTGTGTGACATTAGAGATGCACCATTAAAACCCATATAAAAGTTGGAAATTGTGGCTAGATGAACTTTAATTCTTGAAGCAGAGGAACCAGATTGGTAAAGGGTAGTCAGGAAATCTAATACCTTATGAATAGGACTAGTATATGGGTCTAGTCCACTTTCAAGGGCCCAGTTAGCAAATTTTTCCCATTTACATTGATACAACTTCCTAGTAGATGGTTTGTGATGAGCGACAACAGTTTGCCAGACAAGAGAAGAAAGGGAAGGATGCCTGGCAATCATGTGAATTGGAGAAGCCATGCAGTGAGCTTGAAATGTTGGAGATTTGAATAAACCATGCCCAGTGGATGGGACAACAGATCTGGAGTTGGGTCTAGAATCCAAGGTTTCCGAAGAAGATGAGGCCAAAGAAGGGAAACAAACTTGTCAAGGCCAGAAGGGGGCAATGTGGATTATTGAGTTCTCTGACCTTTTGGCTTAAACTGGGATATCAATGGAGTCGGGGGAAAGGCACAGAGGAGACCGGGGGGGGGGGGAATTGTGGAGAAGAGCATCTCTGGGTAACTCCCCGGGTGGGGGGATTAAAGCTGTACTTGTTGTTTAGGGGTGGATGCAAAAAGGTTGCAGCAAGGTTGGCCCCAGTGATGAAAAATATTTGCCACCACAGGATTTCGAGACCACTCATAAGGCACGAGAACAGTTCTGCTCAGTTTTGTCTGCTATCACACTGGAGCTCCACCTAATGTCCATCATTGTGATAAAGCAGTTGGAAGAAATCGCCCAATGCCAAACTCTGAGGGCTTCTTGACACAATGGGTAAGATTTGGTCCCCTCTTGTTTGTTGATGTGCCACTGACTACCGACATGTTGCCCATCTGAATAACTATTGTCTCTACAGGAAGGACACCTTGAAATGCTTGCAACGCTAACAGCACTGTCCTCATCTCTAGAACACTGATGTGCAAGTTGGCCTCTAATTGGAACCATGTGCCTTGGACTGTTTTTGCCAGATAATGCCCCCCCCCCCCACACCCCATCTGGGAAGCATCCGTGATCACTATAGCTTGGGGATGGGGAAGAATGAATGGCCAACTCAAGAGAATCAGATCAGAGTGGAGCCACCACCTGACATCCTGTTTGCAGCGAGCAGTAATCAAAGATTAGGTGAGACATTGGTAGGTGCATCAGAGACCATTGGGAAGCAAGTAGCCACTGCAAAATTCTCATGTGATACCTTGCTAAGGGAACAAGAATGATTGATGCTGCCATGGATCCCAATGTTTGTAGGACTAGTCTTGCTGGAACCCTTTTGTTTCATAATCATGGAGCCCAATGTTTGTAGGACTAATCTTGCTGGAACCCTTTTGTTTCATAAAATTCGCCTGACTTGTGATATGATTCGCTGAAGTCTTTCTGGAGGGAGTGAGGCAATTTCTTAAACACTGTTTAAACAAGCTCCAGTAAACTCTAATTGCTGAGTGGGTTGCAAGCTTGATTTCTTGAATTTACGGTTATACCTAGAGACATACAGAGATGTACAGTGTAGTCTCTTGCCTGTTCTAACTGATGCCTGGTAGTAGCAGTAAGGAGCCAGTCATCAAGGTAAGGAAATACTCAAAATCCTAGCAGTCTGAGATAAGCTGACACTACTGTCATGCACTTAGTGAATACCCTGGGGGCTGTGGTGAGGCAAAAGGACAGCGCTCTAAATTGGAAATGACTGGTTTCCAGCCGGAAGTGCAGATATCTCCTGGAGCTTTTGACCATTTTTATATGGTAATAAGCGTCCTGAAGGTCTACAAAGCACATCTAATCACCTTTTTCCAAGAATGGAAGTATTGACTGTACCAACACCATCCAGAATTTGGTGAACTGCCTTGTTGAATTGGCTGATATTCAAGCTGGGTCTCCATTCCCCTGTTTTTCTGGGCACTAAAAAGAAGCTTGACTAAAAACTGGATCCTGTTTGGTCTGGTGGAACATTTTGGATGACTCCTTTGTCTAGCAGTCTTTGAATTTTTAAAGCTGCTGCTTCCCTGTGACTGTGTGGTACGTCCGGGAGTTTCTTCTGGGATGATGGTAGAATTGATAATGGTATTTTGTAACCTCTGGATATTATTCCCTGCACCCATCTGTCCATAGTTAATGTTTGAAAGGCAGATTGGTGCAGAGAGAGTCGTCCCCCTGACTGCCTCCAGAGGAAAGCAATTGTGCACCCATTCAGGGGTGCTGGCAGGAAGTACCAGAGAAATATTTTCTGGACCCCTGGTTTTCTGGTCAATTTCTGCCTCTAGGGCGGCGTCTTCATTACTTCCCTCTCTGCCTCGGGGAAATTCTTTGCCACGCAAATCCTGGAAAGGCCCTTTGGATGTTTTAAACCACAGTCGCCCACTTCTTTTTTTCCTGGAGTAGGGCCTCTGAGGAGTAGAGAAACATACGCCTATGGCAAAAATGGTTTTGCCATCCTTTTCACATCTGGCTAAAGTGTCTTTAACCTTAGGACCAAAAGGGCTGGATCCATGAAATGGAGGATTGACGAATGATGTTTTGAATGGCTCCGCAAAGTCACACAAGCGCATCCAGGAATGCCTTCTATGCCTGAACCCACTGCTCTGGAAGTCCTTTCAGCTGCATGAGCAATCAGCCTCATGGACGAGTTAGAAATTGCATCAAGGGTTATTTGCTGAGAGATAATTTTATCCCTTACCACTTCAGCCACTGCTCCTTCAAGGGTATCTGACAGCTCCTTGATCAAATCCCTCTGTAGCCTAGTGAAGTGTGCCATATAATTCAAGGACCTGAGAGCAAAGGTCCACTGAGGCATAAACACGCTTCCCAAATCTATCCAAACTCCTAAACTCCTTGTTAGGAGGATGGATAGTTGGACTTTCCTCTGCAAGTTCCCTTTTTTGTGGGTGCTGCTATCACCATGGCATCAATAAGTATTCCTTTGGACCAGTGAGGCTCATCCTTTGGGGCAAATAAGATATGGCAAGGCTTTTTGGGGATCAGCTCAATGGCATCAGGCATCTTCCACACCCACTAAATGATCAATTTAATGAGACTGTCAGCAGGCGGAGAGATCCAAGACATAGAGGGTTGGGTATGAAAATCCTCCAGGTATACTGACTCCTCCAAGGAAGGTTGGATAGAGGACCAGCCATGCCCCTGTTTCAGAATTTCTAGGATGTCCATAATGGAATCATCATCGGGGGTGACCTAGGGGAAACTTCCCCTTCATCAAAATCAGTATCTTCGGTGAAAGACTCTTCCGGGGAGTCCAAGTGCTTCCTCTTGCACTGCCTCTTCACAGGAACTTCCTCGGGGAGATGATCCGAGGAAGTGTCTAAAGAGAAAACCACCAAAGTGGGTGCAACCTGGGACTTTTGTGCCCTCTATCTCAGGTACAAGTCAGATGGCAGCTCAGGTTGAGAGGATGTAGACAGTTGTCCTGAGAAGGATGACAAGGGCTGTGAGTCCTCAGTGGACAAGGCCTTCTCCATGACTCGGAAGGCCGACCCCCTGTAGAAGGATGGGAGCTTGGAACCGGGGTCACATCTCACACTGAGGAGGCGGCTCCCAAAGCAGAAGTCTGGGTTGATGCTACAAGGGCCATGGACGACTCTGAAACTAAGGAAATTGATCCATGCACCACAGACTCAAACATACAGCCTCAACCCCAGGAGCCCTCTGGTGCTGAAAACTCAGAGCAGCTCAAGTCAGCTCTCGGAACCGGAGAAGAGGATGCTACCAGAACAGAGACAGTTGGTGCTGGTAGTGTAGGAACTAGGGGCTCCAAAGACTCAACAGGAGTTGGAAGAGGTGGAGGAATTAAAGGTATCATAGACTGGCTGGTTCCAATGCCAGTGTGGCTAGGAACAGAAGTTAATCCACTCACCATCAGAAGCTGATCCACCAGTCTCAAAATGTCGCCTCTGAGAGACTCTTAGTAGATCTGACAGAGGCAGTCGAAGGAGACTAAGGAGGTCTCACTTCAAGAAAGGGACTTGGTGGCCTGTCTTTAAAAAGGATCAAAGGTTAGTGAATATCTTGTCCTAGGGAGGAAAGGCAGCTGAGACGGTTTCTGCACCAAGGGTACTGAAGAAGTTTCTGTTGGCTCCGATACAATTTTAGGTGTGGAGCCAGACAGACTTTCCAGAGCTCTTTGGTACCAAGGCCAACTTAGAGACCCTCTTGGATGGTTCTCATGAACTAGGAAGTGAAGAAGGTCTTTTCTTGGTAGAGGAAGATGATGTGCTACCTTCAGTCCTAGACCCAGAAATGGCCTCTTAGAAATCAGTTTTGAGGAGTCCCTTCAAGATAAGTTTATTCTTCCTCTCAGTAAGGGTACGGGTAGAGAACCCGTGACAAATTGAACAATCTTCCTGAAAATGAAGTTTCCCCAGGCAGTATACACATAAAAGTATGTCTGTCAGAGTTGGGCATCTTACTCTGGCATTTCTGGTGCCTTTTGAAGTTTTAACAGGGAAGAGCTGTTTTACAGCCATAACTAAAGAAAAATGGGCTGAAATACACAGTCACACAGACAAGGAAGAGATACAGAAATAGAGTTTTTTAAACAATTACAAAGGGATAAGAGTATCTAAAGAGGTAATATTGGGTATAAATGAACCAACTATGGTACTAAAAAAAGACTACCAAAGGTAGAAAGATGAAGAGAAAAGAAACAGAGTCAAACTAAGCTACGAGAGGAGCTGGTAGAGATAGAGAAGGTTTAAGAAGAAAATTAAATAAAATGACAAAAGATAGAGTATTAAAAGAAATAAACTTACTCAAAATCAGCCTAAGCTAGAGAGAAGGACAAATGCATCTGACCTATGAAGCGCAAACGAGATCGGAGGTTATTTTCAAGAGAAGCACTATGAATAGTACCTGGCTCGAGAGTTTGGAAGGTACGAGCTGGAATAAACGGCCGAGGTGAGCCCACTGTCAAGGATTCAGTGAAGACTGACAACATCAGATATAATATTTCACCATCTTACTTGTGGAATTTACAGCCTTAATACGCATGCCACAGTAGCCTGACCTCTCATAAAACTCATCAAGCCATATTGAGAAGCACAACTCACATTTTTGTGGGATTCGGAGGAGTTTAAATGCTACTTCATTCTAATGACAATTTACACCTTACCAATATCCACTCTCAGGCTTTACATCCTTTCTCAAGAAGGGAGAGGCCATTTAGCACCAGGATAAATTTGAGAGCATCCATCCAGTCACCTATGCTTAATTTGAAGGAATATATATATATATATATAAAATCATATTGTTTAATCTGCAGAGGAACTTTATTCCAGAGACGCGGGAGGTGCCCTGGGATCTCTCTCCATCACATTCTGCTTATCTGCTGATAAAGGCTGAGGTCTCTGGTTCTAGTGTTAGCGAGTTGTTGGTCTTTTTTGGATACAAAAAGGTCAAGGACTAGGTGCTGTGTGATGAATCTCTCTTTCCACTACATTCTGTTTACCTGCTAATGGAGGTTGAAGTCTCTGGTTCTAGTGTTACCCAAGTTCTTTGTCTTACTGAGATACAGGAGGTCAAGGACCACTGGACCTCTAATAGCATGGTAAGAGAAACACAGATCTTTCCTCAGGAGTCTGTAAAACACAGAATGCAAGGAACAGGATGGTCAACCTCTCCTGATATCTAGGGTTCTTAAGACCAAAGATCCTTTTTTGTTAGGAACCTCTGGGGCTTTTCAAATCTGTTGAGATGTCTTGTCAGATGCTTACCAAATGGATCGCTGTAGCCTATAATTGGTCTGATCACAGATGAATAGATGGAGACAGTAACATCTTTGGATCCAGACAAAATACCTTTGGCTACTACTTGTGCCAAGTAACAGGATTTCACAACAGTTGCCTATGTTGATGACAGGAGAGAGAAATTTTGACTTAAGTGCCCAGGTCCATGACTACCCTATTGTTTTGGAAGAGTGTACTATCTATACTGTATATTGTTGGTAACTATTTTTCCAAAAGAAACAATACATGTTTTAGCGTTCAATTTAAGCACATTTCAATACACCAAGTACTAGCCAAGACAACACCTTTACAAATGCTGCAAATATCTGAAGGGATTTTACCAATTACACCCAGTTTGCAGTAATCTGTAAATTTGGTGAATCAGATGCCCTGGTTGTCATTTCTGAAATAAGGGGAGAACCCATAACCGACCCTTATGGAGACTCCACTGGTTGGTTACCTCAGCACCTACTGTTTTAGTTTTATGTTACAATAAAGACACGTTAATCTGTATTACTTGGGTGCATGACATGTGCCACAGATTCAAAACAAAAATGTATTAATTTGGTATAACAAATCATTATCACTTTTACTCATAAAAATAATAATCTGTGATCTGAAGCACTTTGAATAAAAATATTATTTTAATCTCATTAATAAACAAATGGAACATAAACTGTATACCTCTCAGGTGTTTGTATAGATTATGTTTGAAGAACACCTACAACATACCACCACAACAGTAAATAAGTATCCAGCTGGATTTGTTGTCACTATCCTGATATAACTTGGCATAACACTAGTAAGGGTTTGAAAAAAGAAATGATGACATCCGCCTTCTTATCTACAGCATTAGAGCAACACTTACAGTAACAAGAAAACAATTCAACCATATTACGCTGACAGATCCACATATTAAAAAGATGCCCATCCCTGGTACACCCTACAAAAGGTTTGTACGTAATAGTGAGATAATTTTATTTAAGGCACTGCCTGAAAGCTATGAAATTCAAGGACCCGAATTCAACAATTATCAATAACTATTTTCTTCTGCCAAATATTTTACCCAAGTAAATATTTAAACAGCTGCCCAATTACACCGTAGCTACTGCCAACAAAGCTTAAGAACTTAAAATATCAACTCACTTTCCTTTTAAATTACAAAAGCAGAACTGTTTCTATAAGATACTATTATTTATCCATTCACTTATTAGTATTAGCCGTACAAATCGCGCGATCCAGTGAAGTGGGGGGGAACAGTCCATCCTGACGGCCAAAAAAGTTAATGAAGACACTTATACTCTGAGCGTACATCGATCTCCAGCACATACACGAAACAAAAGTTTGCCAACTTTACAATCAGCCCAGCAGCCACTCACCAATGGTGGAAATATAAGTACTGTTGAAGTTGTCCTCAGCGAAACGAATTATAAGGCAAGTTTTCCCAACACCACTGTCCCCGATAAGCAACAGTTTAAAGAGATAATCATACGCTTTCGCCATCTTGCTTTGCTGTTACCACAAAGATGTTGTGTGTTTGTTAGTTGGTGTTGTGTGTAATCCAGCTACGGGTTCTCTAGCTAAGGAGTGGCTTCTGCCTCCGCCTCCTCCTCCTTTGAATAAAAAAATGCCATTACGGCAGGCTTTACCAGCTGTTTAATGAATTTCTGAGAGTGTGGTTTGCCATTTTTAGAAAAGTTAACTGTAGCAAATCCAACATTTAAAAGTGTATTTAATGGATTTCCGCTTTTCATGCAGTACGTGCAGTATTTAAGTGACAGTTGCCGGACGATTTTTTTATCCTAAACTTCGTCTGTTGTGCTGGAAATCCAAAACTTTATTTTATAGTTTAGTTTACGAGTTGTAAGTATTCCGGAATCAAACGAAGGATTATCCCTGCAGTATGAGTGGTGCCGCCATCGCTACTCCCAGACCAGTGAATAGAAACTGTGCCGACCACAAAAATTGAGGAACCATACACCTTAGCTGTCTAGAATTTCGCAGAATGTCCAGTTTTTTTGTCCATACATGTAACTGTCCAGCATTTAACTGAATGTCCAGATGTTTGCCTCATTTTATTGGTGTATTCTTCGTAACATTTTTTGGTTTTCCGACAGTCATTGAAGAATGAAGTCCTAAAACAACAGATATTTGAGATCCAGATTTCATATCTCTCAGAGAATTGCATGTTTGTGCCAGTGTAATTCTATCAAATATATAACTTTGCAGGAATAATACTTACAATTTCTGATTTTAGGGCATTTGTTCCCCTTCTCCCTATTTCAGGCTTTATCCAGAATCCGTGTGTTAAGAGGTATGTTTTTTATTCCTATATTTGGTCCGAACCTAATGAAATGTGTGCTTTTCTGTCAAAAATAATTGATGATGACAGTCATTAAATAAGTATAGAGGCAGTCCCAGTTGGACCTAGATGTACCTCCAAGTAGATCCCCACTCCCTGCTATAACACGGTCATTATGCGTTATGTGGTGTATAGATTTTTGTGAAAGACGCTACAGAAAAGTGCAAGGTATTTTCCTACTGGTACTCTTTCTTGATCCGGTAGTAGGGTTGCCACCATTTCAAATGCCCATAATGGGACATTTATTTTATAAATGTGAAATTTTGCAGTAAAAACATCCCGTTGCCGATGCAAATGACAGAAGTTCACTTCTTTGCCAAAATAAAAACTTATTCATTTAGTATTTAAGCTGCTTACACTATTTCTTATAGCATTTAGGTGTTTTAAATACAAAATTACTGAATTATACAACTATTAAAGAAAACTTAGGAAATATTTTTGTCTTAAAATCTCAGGACATTTGCCATTTTTTATTATTTTCAGCAGGACACAACTGCTCAAAGAGGGACAGATGGTAACCCTGTCCGGCAGTAGTAATACGTCTTGTTAATGGAGGCGACATTTTACATCATGTAAGCTTTAGTGACTAGTCCAGTATCAATAACTGCAGCTTCATACCTCTTGTGTGGTACACAGTGTCAGCTGCTCACACTCCAGTAGCCAGTAGTAGCTGCTGATGTTGAGTGCTGAGCAAGGTTTTCTACCCCAAACTATCAAATTAACTGTCTGGTTTTAGGTACTTCTCAACTTACTGTCTCAAAAGTTAGTAAGACCAGGCTTAATATGAAGGCCTGAAAGGTACTGTGTTTTCTTTTGCTGACATGAATTGTGACTGGTTGCTAATAAATGCAATCACAAAATACAACTGTAGAGTACTAAATGTATTTTAAAAAATACTGTGATGGAGGTAACTGCTGATCACTAAGCCTTAGGTTAGAAAGTTAACCACTTCAGCAGTATGGCAGAGAAATGCTTGGTATAGTCATGAAAAGGGGAAAAATAGACCTAGGGAAGAGAAACATGAGGTATGTGTACCCAAGTACTGGAAGGCAGAGGTAGATAGAAAAATTATTAACTTTTTGAGAATAGTAACAAAAAAGGATTAAATAAACTTACTGCTAGGATTTCACAATATAAATTCTGGAAGGCAAACAGAAGCTTAAAACTAGAAAACGGTTGGACTGGACTCTCAAAGAGTTTTGGATGATAGTGTAATGTCGAAAGCTGAAGGAACTTAAGGTTTTGTATATTCTGTCTACATTCGGGAGCGCTACAAAATCCTGAAACCAAAATCTTGAAAGTTCAAATTACTGAATCTCATAATACTGAAAACACACAGGATACCAACAAGTACTATATTCCGGCACAAATACATGCAGAAACAAATAAAAAAACAAACCATATTACTCTTCTCCAAGTATAAGCAGGGGGGCATGCCCCCTGCACCCCCTATGTGGGGGGCTGCACTCCCCACACCCACTGCTACTTAAATATATCAACTCCGAGACTGCACTTAGTGTAGTGAAGTGCAATCTTGGAGTTGATATATTTATGTAGTGTGGGGGAGGGGGGTTGCCTCCCTGCTTATAGCTGAAGGGTAAAATGTTTCTGTATGTACTTGTGCTGGAATATAGTAAGTGTTGGTATCCTGTGTGTTTTCAGTGTTATGAGATTCAGTATTTTGAACTTTCAGGAGTTTGAGCTTTCAGGATTTTGTAGCACTCTCCTACATTCATATGGGTTTCCTTAAGGTGTTCTGATTTCCTCCCATCTGCTAAAACATGCCAGTGACTATAAATTATCCCTGCATGTAATCCTTTCTGTAACCTTTGTGGACTGGGATATTGCTTTGAAAGACATGTATGTTATTAGTTCATCTACCCAGTCTGACAATTAAAAAACAAATATGGATGTAGTTGTCCCTTTTGTGTTAATAAGTGAATTTTCTGTCAGTCTAAGCAATTTCCCTTTGCATAAATGTTAATGGTACTAGATTTTCTCTAGAGTAACAACACTTTCAGAATCTTTTGGGTCTGACTGACGTACAACTTTTTAATTGCAGTTGGCAATGTCTGTTTAAATCTATCAATTACTAAAACTTACTGCCATTGTTGCCTTACTACTAGAAGCCTTTGGGTAAAACAATAAAGATAACATATACTTTAATTCAGATAACTAAGACTTCACTGTTCTGTTTTTAAGAAAAATCCACTCTTGAAATTTGCAAGCCTGAGTCTCTGTTGTGACCTTAGCTTGAGCAGTCAAACACTTCTTCAGTTTGTCATAATCCTTATAATTTGCTCCTTTCCATAATTCTCAACTTCTTTGATTAAGAATAAGGGCTAGTGGATTTCTGGTGTAGCACTGGCTTAGCAGGAAGGGAACTCTCAAAGCTCCCACATGTAAACCTAATAAAATAATAAAATACTGGCATTTTTCACTAAAAATATAAATAAACCAGTTACTGGCAAGTAATTATAGTTGATTCTCTAAAAAAGGAAGAAAAAAAGAGGACAACTCTGAAAGAGAGGCAAATAAGAACATCTACATATGGAACTTCTCTCCACAATGTGTTGTATTAAGTTATTCAGATCCAGGTAATAAAATAAAATGCTTTAAAATATTTTAGTGCCTCAAATAATTTATGCAGAACAGGCTTTCTTTTACAAGGTGGAAGATGACTTTTGTAAGATTCTGGAAAAGGAAAATGTATTTGGGTTGATAAAAGCTCAAGGGTTAAAATAATTATTCCATTGGACCAGGTGAATTGCCAGTACCAGATTTGCAAGGTTATTTTAAAGCAACACAATTGAAGGTAATGAATAAAACGAAGGACACGGGTACTAAGCAAATGACCCTCACACACAGGTGTGGCATGGGGGGAGGAGAAGATCAGGAAATACAAATGTTGAATATATGATCAAAGTTTCTGGAAGTTGGAGAAGAAAGGGTGGGTCTGAGAAATATCTCCAGATTAACTAAGAAAATCATGGAACACAAAAAGTTTGATATGTGGAAAAACAGGACTACTCCTTAGTAGGATGGGATTTAAAATAATGAGATAAAGTGCATCCTGAAAAGGTGGCCGAAAAGGAGTAGGGGCATAATATTCTGGGAACAAATGAAGTAAACACACAGTGTCCTTGGATAGACATCAGCTAAACAGATTACTCTTTTTAGGAAGAATGAATAGAGAACTTACTTGCCATTAGTGTCAGCAATGAGCAAGTGTAGGACATAAGCAGAACAGAGCGAATGGGACATACCAGAGATGATCAAATTGTTGTTTGAGGTGAAAACTGAAAAGCAAACAATAGAATATGAGAAGTAGACTATATAAAGGGGTCCAGGAAAGAGATGAATAAAACTCAGAAATTAAGCCAGCACCATGGCATAGAGGGACAAAGCTCTATGGCTCAGGTGACCTGGGTTCAAGTAGCAGTTGAAGTATCAGAGGTTCTACCAGGGAAGGAAGGGGTGTGCCCATCACAGGGAGGAGGACATTCAACTGGACATTCCTTATGGGGATCCATGGTCCATAGAAGATAGTAGCTCTCAGATGTAAACAGGGGAAGGGGGATCCAAGTTGTGGGTCATGAATTAAAAAAATATTCTTTTGGAACTAGTCAATGGCATAACCCTTCAGGACACTTTTAGGTTGACCGCCAGCCATTGCTTTAGAATGAAGATTGTCCAAGGACTGTAGGAGAGGCTGGTAGATCTGATAATAAATGGGACACTGAGGTAAGCTAGAATGAATTAGGCAGAAGGGGGTAAAACTGAGACATAAGTGGGGAAGTAGACTTGAGCAACAGAAGGAGTGGAAAGAAATATATTTAGTGCCAAAAGGGAAATAAATATAGAAGATCCTAAGTATTTGGATGAACTGTTTTCATGAATACTTCTACACCCCCAAAAGAATACACAGAATGTTTCCATGGGTAAATCAAATATGCTTGGAGAGATACAGTACTGACCAGAAAGAGAGCATATTTTTTGATCTTATCCAAAGCTATATCAATTTAAAAGAGACTTTCTAACCACTTATCACAGAGTTACAGAATTCTAAACAATCAATGGCATCTTATAAAAAAAACATGATGCTGAGTTGGTATAGAGGTCATGATGCCCTAAAACGTGCAAAATCACTTTTTTGTCTATTTTTATTGGTTTCTAACAAAGTGATTACTAGAATGTGGAAAGAAAATACAAGATAACCCAACTTAAAGACAGGGTAGACATTGTGAATAGAACTAGGGACATGGAATTAAAAATAATGGAAATAGATAGCTAAATGGAATATTAGAAAGCAAAATGACATTGTGGAATGAAACAACAGAGCTATAGCAATGAGTAAATGAGTAACTAATATAAAAAATATGAGAGACACTGGGAATAAAGAGTTATACCAGGCAAATTTCCAAGAAGGAAAACACTTTAAAAAACTATGTGATCTATGCACTAGATCCACAGTAGCTCGGAATTAGCACACAAGTAGAATAAATTGGAAATCAGACCTTTACTTAATTGCTTGGTAGGTGAGCGCATTTACTGACAAATCAGTAGAAGTACATGTATTTATAGTGAAACTTCATTCAACTGTATTCTGTATTATAAACAATTCATTTTCATTGGTTAAGCAGGTTCTAGCCTGGAGTGTGATTGGAAATATCAAAAGAGGATCCTGATTGTATCAGAACTTGGGTTTCAACCAATAAAAATCAGGGGGATAATTCATTCGTGCAGGAATCAAAAAGTTTAACTATTGTCATTTTATTAAAGTTAAGCGTGATGAAATGTTTATTAAATACTGTAAAAACAAATGTCCACCTAAGCACATAATACACACCAAGATTTGTAAACTCCATTTTTCTTAATCTTAATTTTATAAACAGTGGTGATTCTGATTATAGTTTTTGAACTTCATGAGACTTTCGTGCAGGAAATTAATTTTCATTTAGAATTGACATAGCTAGATGAAACTCAAGAATGGTGGTTTTCTGATTCAGTAACCTTTTAGCTCTGGTTTTTATTATTTTAGTGAAATTGTTAAGTGTTGATTTTTATAATGTTATCCCCCCATTTCCTGTAACCTCTGCATGGACCTTTTATCTCCATTTATAGCTAAATTACTTATTTTCCCCATCGAACATCCTATATGACATCTTTACTGTTTTTATTTAAGTAGATGGTATTTATTTATTTATTTTAGATTCCCTTATGCCGTGTGGTTTTAGTAAGGCTGTTTTCGTCACCCCCGTTAGCCACATTCTATTTTTAATTGGAAAGGTAACCGGGTGTATTCATTGTTATGTTTTGTTTGTTTTTTTTTTAAATACCCTGGATAAGGCTCATTCATATAATGTATTTTCCTGAAGTTTATGCTTTGGGTGAAACACAGCTTTAGTTGGCTGTTAGGCTATCGTGTAACATTAGTAATAGACGTTAATAATGGTTAGATTTATTGTTGAGACATTGATTTTCAAGTTTTGGCTAAGAATTAGTTATTTAGGTATTTTTTGCATATATTCCTGGGTTAAAGATTATATAGGTTTATGATGGGATTGCCAGCTATAATCCTTTGACACGTGGCAGACTTGTGTAATTGGTGGAGGTCGTTGTCGTTCCTTTTAGGCTGATGTTGGGGGAATAGTTATTTCCAACTTTTATTTCCATAATTTTTTATTTGTGAAGGCTGCATCATTTTTAGAGACCATTTTTGTGTTTTACTTGTATTCAGGCAGATTTTAGTTTTTTTCTTTTGATGCGTGGATTGAGGAGTGGTTTATTGGTACCCCATTTTGTTGCGACTGGGTTCGGCTGCCTTTATTTGGTTTTGATTTGCTCTCTGATCAGAAATATAGCCTTTCTTTAGCTTAGGAATGTTGTACTCCCATGGTTTTAATTATGTATACTTTTGAATGCTGGTTCTTAGGGTTTTTCATTTTTGCAGAGTAGGTTGATGGCATGGTCAGCTATGAGCCTAAAATTTATTATTATTATTTTTATGTTTATTATTTTTGAGTATTATATAAAATAGGAGATATTTTTGGGTGTTTTTTGATCAAGTATTTTTGTGATTGATTTCATGGGCTTGGCGGGCTTTTGGTCGTAGTCCTTGGAGGGAGGAGGATAGAGGGGATTCATGTCTCTTTCTGTCTTGTTTTATTGATTGGCATTGTTCTTTTGGTTTGGTTTTTGTTTTTTGTTGTGGAGGTCAGGACGTTTTGGGTTTGAGGAGGAATTATCATTTGATTGTTGGGAAGTGGACATTGGTGGGAGGGCGGGTGCATTGGGCAGCTGCATGCTTCTTGTTTTGTGTCTTGTGTTGGGGTTGTTTGAGTTGGGTCTGATTGAAGGAGTGGCATTTGTTTTTTGATTGTGACACTGTTTTTAACTTGGCATTCTTACTAAGGGAAAGACAAGCACATGTATCTTGATTCAAGCCATACCCACACACCCAATACCTCATAGGCTGTATTAGTGTTTCTATCCACCAATCTTTTGGCAAGCATATAACCCATACCTCATTGGCTTTAATGACTATCTTATCCACCAATCTTTTTATAAGCCCAAAAGTTAGTGTTACTAAGCTCACATTACTTTATATATAGAGCTTACAACAAGAACAAATTCATTTTTATCATGATCCATTGTATATACACATAAATCCTATGTTTAAACCCCCATTTGGTTGGCAGCAGGGCTTTGTTTTCGATCCATTTTTGCAGGGTTTTTTGTGGGTTGGTGAAAGGCAGTGTTGTTTTTGGAACTTGCAGGGTTTGCCGCGGAGGTTGTGTACGACTGATTTGGTGAAGTGTGAATGGTGAACCCCCCACCATCACACTGGCTCATATATGGTATCCTTGATTGTTTTTGTATAGTTTGAGCTGATTGCAGGAGTGGGGAGCAGAGGGTTTTTGAAGATCCCTACAGGTCCAAGTATTTCTAAACTTTATTTATTTACCACATGATTTGAAGGCACCAAATCTGCCCCCCCCCCTCTTTTTGTTACATATTGTGTTAATCATCACATAAGCCACAGGGCAACCTTATTATCTCTACTACAAATTTAAAGATTTTTTTTTAATCCTAGAGCACTGTTTACATTAGTTACCGAAGTGGAACTACATTTTCTTGGAACCATCTCATGTCATTTTTGACTTTTGGTCTTTTTATTATATCTTTTTAAACTTTTTACATTTATTTGGAGTTTTAAGTATACTTAGGTGGATCCACAAACTCCAACAAGTAGTGGTAAAAAAACTAATAAACAAACTAAAACCACCACACAAGCGCAAATAAATCCCAGTCCAGGTCAGGAAAACACTGGTTTAATGTTCCAAAAGAGCGTGAAACGTAAAGTATAGGATAAAGTAAAACACAAAGCACACTAACGCTGTCCAACAGAAACGTTTTCGTCTTCAACTTTGTCAAAGTAACATCTGAATAAAATACACAGTGCTTATATGTCCTTTTCACATTTTAAAACATCCAATCACGTGTAACCAATTAATTTAATTGCATTTAAACATCGTAATTAAAAAAGTTAAAACCTCACACATTTTGTCCCAAACCATGTAACTCTACTAAATAAATAAGTTGTGATTTGAATGAAATACGTGGTTATAAAAAATGATATTTTTGAATAAAAACAGTTAAAATCATTTCAAAATTGTAAAAATGTATGAAAATGTTTAGTTAATTCACAAACCACTGAAATAGTTTACAAACCACTGAAATAGTTTACAACACCATCTAGTGGCCAAAAACTATAACATCTATTGAGAAAAAGCAGAACAAAAT